>NC_064755.1:46527529-46755029 GCF_011397635.1 Epinephelus fuscoguttatus
CATAGCCTGTTAATAAGGATATATTGATCATATCTAATATATGAGTGTTAACTAAAGGAAAGACCTCCTTAAGTAGCCTAGTTGGGATGGGGTCTAAGAGACACGTTGATGATTTAGATGAAGAAATCACTGCTGTCAATTCTTGAAGAGAAATTGGGGAGAAGCAATCTAAATATATATTAGGTCTTACAGCTGTGTTTGAGGTTAGATAGGTACTATCTGAGGACAGGAGGTCATGAATTTTGCCTCTAATAGTTAGAATTTTGTCATTAAAAAAGCTCATAAAATCATTACTGCTAAGGGCTAAAGGAATACAAGGCTCAATAGAGCTCTGACTCTCAGTCAGCCTGGCTACAGTGCTGAAAAGAAACCTGGGGTTGTTCTTATTGTCTTCTATTAGAGCTGAGTAATAGTTTGCTCTGGCATTGCGGAGGCCCCTCTTATAATTCAGTGAGTTATTCTATTTTACTGTGGAGGCAAAGCAAGACCCATCCAAGATGATGGCCGGCGAGGACGCGCTCAGGCAGTCGATGCGGCATCTATGTATATATGTCTATGGGTTTGCAGCTGAGTGTGAAGCGGCTGGGATGAGAGTCAGCACCTCTTAATCTGAGGCCATGGTCCTCTGACAGAAACTTCAAGTATCTTGCTCATGAGTGAGGGCAGAATGGAGCGTGAGATGGATCGGTGGTTTGGTGCAGCTTCTGCAGTGATGCAGGCACTGCACCGGACAGTCGTGGTGAAGAAGGAGCTGAGCTGGAAGGCAAAGCTTTTGATTTACTGGTCCATTTCCTCTGTAGGGTGTCTGGGCTCAGCCTTAGAGATAGGGGGAGGAGTCAGACATCTGGAGGGAGCCGCTGCTCCTTCATGTTGAGGTGGTTCAACATCTGATCAGGATTCTCCTGATCCAGCTGGTAGGAGGCCCCGGGGCAGACCCAGAACACACTGGAGGGATTATAGATCTCATCTGATCTCAGAACGCCTTGAGGTCCTCCAGGAGGAGCTGGAAAGTGTTGCTCAGGAGAGGGACGTCTGGGGTGCTTTGCTCAGCCTGCTGCCCCTGCCACCCGGCCCCAGATAAGCAGATGAAAATGGATGGACCCTGTGTAAGAGGGCACACAAGTATATGCTCTTAATTTTGAATGCTTGTATGTCTTACAGCAGCACACACACGTTGTTCTGGTGGTGTGCGGCAACCAGAACGGTCTCAGATGGTCTTCAGTGTGCGGTGTAATGCTGGTATGAAGTGGATGAACAGATATATCCGGACTGATGGCTTGGTAGGTCGTGTATCTTGTTCCCTCTTTAGATCTTAATTTTTTGGTCATCTCTCTATGGTCACTCTGAATATGACGACACTAACCGGTGGAGAGTCAAGAAGAAAGAAACAACAAGTCTGTTTTGATAAGCAGGAGAACTGGATCTCGTCTCAAACAAGAAAACATCAGAGTTGTTCCAGGTTTTTATCAGACCAGAGGGACACTGGTGTTCTATACAGGAACAAGGAAACTTGATGCAAATATATGCGACTTGATGTGACTGAATGATAAGATCATTGTTAGAGCAGGGGATAAAACAGAGCTGTAACATGACGCTACGTGAAGAAGAATCTCAGTATACATGAATAACAGCAGAAAGCAATAAATAAATTTCACCAGTTTGAAGCATACGTCAATAAAGTGTGTTTTCTTGTTTTCGCACTTTGTCATAATGTTTCCCGAAAATAATGACCCAAAGAAAAGGTACATTTTATAGATGTATTATTAACTGAAAGAGAAATGCATGTTGTATACTGTATTTGACACTTTCTGGGATGTGAAGTAGGAATTTACAGGAATGCCTTGAAAGCAGCACCGTTGGTAGAAATATGTTTCTAGATTGAACCGTCCGTCATGACTGATCTGGACTGAGTGTGATGGAGTGTTAAAGATGAGGTAGGTGATTTTTATGTCTGTGCACTGTCGATAGCCACGGCCGGAGACTGTATTTTTTTGGGTCGTTCTTGTGAACGTGACATCTCAAGAACGCCTTGAGGGAATTTTTTTTTTTTTTTTTTTTTAATTTGGCACAAACGTCCAGATGGACTCAACAATGAACTGATTAGAATTTGGTGGTCAAAGGTCAGAGGTCACTGTGAACACAATAAACATGTTTGGAGCCAGAACTCATATGAATTCATACACTAATTATGACAAAACTTCACGTAAATATCAAACAGGATAAAACCATGAAGTGATGACATTTGATATCCAAAAAGGTCAAAGGTCAACTCCACTGTGACATCATAACGTTCTGCAAAATCACTTTTCTGGCCATTATTCAATGTCATAACTTAAAAACAGAAGGAGAGACGTGGTCAGATACTGAACTGATCACACTAATCTTTAGTGTCCATCATGGATGTAAACTGTAACTGCAACCTGACCGGTTGGCGAAGGCGCACAGCCGTGAGGTGGTAAGTCTGTTTTATTTTGTATTTGTTTGTTCTGTCCAAGCGGCAGCCTCCGGGGCTGATAAGTGAAGCCAATGTGAAGTGCCAAAAACTGCAGTTCATCGACTGGCCACTTGAGGCTGGCTCTAAATCAGAGCATCATTAATGACAACTGTACAGGGCTGAATTGTTTTATAACGATCCCATTTAAATGTTATTAAGTCTTACAGTTCTGCATTAATTAAGGGTGTGGTCACTTTGACTGACAGGCTGTCACTAGGCCTCACATCAGGCCACTAAACTTTACTTCGGCGTCGGAGCCGGCTTGCCGGAGCCTGTCGGAGATTTATTTTACCAGACAAATAATAAAGCTTGCTGTGCAGATAATTGTACCAACTGACCGTCCAAGACACCAGTGCTCAAGTTTTTTGGTAAGTGACATTCTTATCATTTTATTTAAATGTTAGCGCTAATTAACATGTAACATTGTTTCTGCGGCTTGTTAGCTTAGCTCCTTATCTCACTATCTAACTGCTAACCGGCAGTCCAAACGTAATGTAGAAGGGTTAGAAGTTAGGATGGTTATCGGTCAGATACACTCCTCACTCCAGAGCTCCACCCTCTCATGCAAAATTTTGCATGTCTGGTTAGAGAAATCCAAGATGGCGTCGGCCAGAATGAACCGGCAGTCCACAAACAAATGACGTCACGCTTGCTATGTCCATTATTTTTACAGTCCACAGCTTTGTCGCGTATATCTGCCGACAATTTTGTTTTTGTTTCATGCTTTGAAAAATCACAATGTTTATTTTTGTTTGTTTTATAGGTGCTGTGGCTATCTGGTGGCCGGTACACTGACTTGACCTCAGCATTCAGCTTCAGTCATATCAGAAGGAAATGTCGCACCCTTTTAGCATTTCATTGTTTTAATGTAATTTGCTGTTTTTGAGGAGTATTGACTTGCATTTTTATAAAGCTCTTACCTTTTTGTGATACTAACGTTTAATAGGATTAGTGTTTTAACATATACCTTTTTCTTGTCTTGTTAATTTGTTTAATACACTTTGTAATCTTGGGCGAATTCCTTGTCTCTGCTCATCATTTACTGTTGTCTGTATCAGTTTGAAGTACGAGTGGGTTTTTGGTTGGGTTGAAGCAGAAATTAAATAGAATCTTCTAAACTCTAAATCAAGCTGGGCCTTGCCACGGTCCGGCCACACTTGCTAAAAGTTGAGTTGTAGCACCAATATCACTGTTAGAATATTTACTTTACATTAACATGTTGAGAAGCTAAAACATTGGTTTATTCTTCACACTGAGACCCTTTTACTTTTGACAGTTTGGAGCTTGTTTGGTTTTAACTAAAGGGTTAGTTCACTCTCAACTATTCATATACATGATCTAATATGAAATGATGCATCTCTCTGCATATGTAAAATACACATCTCATTGTCCATACACACACATTTATCTTACTTTATATGTTGTTATATTTTATCCAAATATTTAAACTTCACTATTCCGTTTTAGATTTTCATTATATTTGTTTTATCAGTTGTTTTTTAAAAAAACTACACACTTGTAAATTAGCATCATTGTCACTGGTAAGATTTTCATTACCCATTACTTTCTATAAACTTGAACTTTAACATGAAATACGTCAAACAGTCCACTCTGATGACTTTAATTAAAAATAACGTAGTTTTTTTTATTAACTTTAAAGTCGTACACAAACAGTTGGTAGCAAATATACATATATACAACTTCCTTTACAAAGAAAACAAGGAAAGAAAAATTTACAACAAAGAGCTGAGTCCTTTGGCACTTAATGTTTCGGGTCCAAAAAAAAAAAAAAAATCCAACTTGTTGAAAATGAGGAACGGGGCAAAAACGTGGAGAGAATAATTTGGGGGCAGCTTCTTGCTGTATCGTCACTGTTCAGCTGAATGTCTGACGTCTTTAACTGGCCTGGACGCAATTATCCAACAGTAGATTTTTAACTACAAATCATCTCTGCTGAGCCTTTTCCAAATCACACCATCAGTTTTACATTGATTTCAGACAGCCGTTGACTTCAGTTCATTTCAGTGTGTGAAACTTGCTGACAGTGAACAGTAACTCAGTAGCAGTAACAGTCACTTCATGTTTGTGTGTAAACAGATCATTTTCTAACCTTTTGTTCGTGGTGCATTCAAGGATCCTCCGACACTTCAGCTGTGTAGCTGCAGAGAGGCACTGCAGTGACAGGAAAACAGACTTTGGGGCCAAAAATTAACGTTGTTAAATCACTGCTGTTCTGTCTGCATTTAAAAAACTCTGTTTGGCACCTGGTCTCAAACCATCTCCCTCCTCACGACACGAGATAACCTTCGCCAACCACTAAAATCAAACACTGCTGTAAGCTGTCGTCGATCACAGTCATTCAAGTCTCTCCTGGTTTAGATTTCGTAAGAATGAAGTGGCTGCTGAGAAGGAGGGAAATCAATCTAAAAGAGAGGATGTGACACAGAGAATGATTAGTAGTGAGGTATAACATGCAGCAGCTGGAGTTAAACATGTTGTAATGGTCCTTTAATCTGCAGTTCCTGTAGGACAGCATGATTTAGCTCTTTCACTATAAATCACTCGTCCAAATACCATCGCTACGACACTTTGATGTTTGTTTGTACTTTTCCAGACATTCATGTACAGTTTGAGAATTAATCAGTTGACTTCTACGACTTATTTGAGTCGTCTAATCCATCACAGCGAATGTTAGCATTTTGAGCCGAACCCAAACTGATGTTTCCAAACTGATACCTCCAAAGATCTCCAATAATGATCCCTTAAACTTGGTTATTAAAGGAATACTTAATTTACATATCAGTTCTTCATCTTGTGTTGCCTTGAACGAAGAATCCAAAAACAGTGTACACCGATGATTAATTTAAGTCACAGGGAACCACATAAAACATCAGTTCATAAACTCTCACACAACTTGAGCAGTATAATCCAAATCTCATTTATCCAGTCGTGTGCTCCACACTTCACAAACAGTCCTGCCTGACAGGAAACTGGAAAAGAAGTGAAACTTATCAATGCTCTCTTTAAAGCCAGACTCCATTAACAAAACGAGCAATTTTACTTCACTGAACACGGGAGCTGCTGGTCCACCTCTGCCTCCATCAGTTAGTTTGTCTGTCTTATTGTGTGACTTTGGTGTTTTAAAGGGTTCGTTCAGATTCACCAAAGTCACACAATAACACCAACAAACTAACTGATGAAGGCAGCGGTAGACCAGCAGCTCCTGTGTTCAGCGAGGTAAAATTACTGTGTTTTGTAAATGAGGTCTGGCTTTAAAGAGAGCATAGATAAGTTTCATTTTCAGTTCAGTCCCATCACCCCTGACTACTGAATAGATGAGACTTGAATTATCCTGCACTAGTTGTGTGAGACTTTAAATGTTTGGGTTTTACTGTTGTTAAACGTGGTCTGTTTACTTCAAATTAACAACGTCTGCCATGTTTGGATTCTTCGTTCACTGTGGAAGCATGTGAGGGAAGTTTTCTTAATCAATCCAAGGCAACATGGCACGACTAACTGAAATAAAAATGGTCACTTTGTGGGTGAAGTATTCCTTTAAAGTACTGCACTAAAGATATAAGATAATTACAGCGTCACTGCTCTCTGGTGGACAAACTATTTAATGGAGTCACTGTTTCTAAATGACCTCAAACACATCTTTGCCATGTCTTCTCACTGATATAAAAACTGACATGAAAACATCTGTGCTGAGATAAAAACTGGGTGATGATACTGGACACTGGATTAGATTCATCAGTTCATCATTTAAGTTATTTTTCGTGTAAAAAAAAAAAAAAAAAATCACAAACTTTCTCTACAGGTTTTGGATAGTTGCAAGCAATTTAAAGCTGTCATGTTGGGCAACGTCACCACATTTTCACATTCTTTAAGGGTGAACAATAAAACAGAAACAGAAAAACAAGAAAAAATAATCTGCAACTGTTTTGATCATGGACTAATCATTGAAGAGATTATCATGAGAAATGTTTAAATTCTGTGATTTCTGTGTTTTATATCAGATTAAACTGAATATTTTGGGGGTTTGATTCGACAAAACGAGCCTGAAGGACGTCACCGTGGACTCCGAGACACTGGGACGGACAGTTTTCACTACTTTCAGATATTTTATAGACCAAATAATTACTCTAGAAAATAATCTGTTGATGAATCTATATTGAAACCAATGGTTAGTTGCAGCCTGCGTTAACTAGCAGTAGACTTGTGTTGGATTTGACGACTCAAACAAGTATCTCAAGTCTGTTAACTGATTTTCATATGATACAAAAATGTAGAAAAAACACACACACAAAAAAACAGCCTGAAAAAGGTCATAAAAATAAAGTGTGCATGATTTGTAGTTGAAGAGCTACATCACACTGGCATGTTGGTCCTTTAACGACACCTTCTAGTGACGTGAAGGAGCTTTCAACACCTCAACGTCTTTAGCAGCCGAGAAGATCTGAGCACGTTATAATCTGACCTTTGACTCGTGTAAACACAATCTGATCACTGTGTCTGGGAGCAACGTTGCTCAGTCCGTCCAGTCATCACACACCTGACTCAGTATTTGGCTCTGTGCAGGTCAAAGGTCACTGGACGAGCAGTAACGTGGGCGTCTGGGTATAGAAAAGTAAAAACCCATGAGGGTGAAATGCTTCCTCGGGGCGATCGCTCCCAGAAATCAGTTTTTTTGCGTGTCTAAACAGATAAAAGTTGAGCAGCATTTGGTTTCAGTTCCTCTCAGACGGCGTCCGCTCCTCGAGCTCGGAGACCACACGGGTTTTATTTCCTGCTCGTTCACTCCCACCTGTAGAGCTTCAGCATCTTCTCCGTGAGCGAGGCCAGGAAGTGCTCGCCGTTCACCGAGAACGGGCTGATGTCCAACACCGGGAGGTCGGCCGGGAGCTTCTGGAGCAGAGAGCCGCTGCCTGCATCCCACACCTGAGGAGGAGGATGTGAGGAGGAGGATGTGAGGAAGGAGAGGGTGAAGGAGGAGAAAAAGGAGAGGAAGGAAGAGGAGGAAGATGAGGGAGGAAGAGGAGGAGGAAAAGAAGAGGACGGAAGACAGGTAGGAGGAGAAGGAGGGAAAGAAGAGAGGGTGGAGATGGAGGAAGATAAGAGGGGTGAGGAAGGAGATAGAGGAGAAAGAAGACAAGAGGGGGAAGGGAGGAGGAGCAGGAAGAAGAGAGGAAGGGGGAGTGGAGAGAGTAAGGAGAAGAAGGATAAGAGGGAGGAGGGAGGAGAAAGAAAAGGATCAGGAGGAAGAGAGAAAGGAGGGCGAGGAAGATAGGGGAATGGAGGAAGGAGAGGGAGGAGGAGCAGGAGGAAGAGAGCAAGGTGGAGGAGAGGGGGGAGGAGGGGAATAGAGGGAGGAGATGGAGGAGGATAAGGAAAAAGGAGGAGAGAGAGGAGGAGGAGAGGGAGAAAGAGGAGGGAGGAGGAAAATGTAAAGAAGGAAAGAGGAAGATGAGACAGAAGGGGAGGAAGAGGATGATGAGAGAGATTATTCAGAAACTGTTGGTTCGTTCCTGTTACAAAGAAAAACAACAGAAATTTAAACAAAATAGCTTTGAGCTTTTAAAAATTATATCAAATTAACTCATTAATTAAACAGAAAAAAAGGAAATAAAATATAAAAAGAATTAAAACAACATGTTTTAAATAATCCTCCAAATTAGGGATGCACCGAAACGAAAATTTGTGGCCGAAGCCGAAGCCGAATATTATTAAACGCTTGGCCGAATACCGAGTACCAAATGCTGTTGTTTAGTTGTTCATTAGTTTTTGCAGATGAACCTCCTCCAGATTAGTGTTGTCACAGCACCAAAATTGGGACCCACTGTACGATACCAGTGAAAATACCATGGTTCTGAGTAGTATCATGATATCACAGCAGAAATGAGGCAGATGTGCCTTTTGTCATTTATAAAAAGATAAATCACTTTTCTATAATACATCAATGATATTTCAATGGAATAAATTACTTATTGACTTATTCATACTTCAAAAACAGCATCAATAAGTGATTAACATAGGGGGGATCAAAATAAAATAAATAAATAAAATAAGAATCAACCAGCCACCCTCCTCCCCTGACAAGTAAAGAACAGTCCCTTCAGTGCGGTGAGGTTTGTGGACCGTTACCTGCCACAAAGAGAGAAATGTGAACGGCTCGTTTCTCCTCTGACACGTCACATACCTGTGTGCCGCCACAGCTCGGCTGTTCAGGTACTTCTGGGCAGTCATGATGCCAAGAAGAGGAAACTATTGGTGCCGGACTTCTCCGTCACCGGTAAGCCTTATCTTGCGCTGCGAAGCACTATGGCCGCCGTATTTGACAGGAATGCATTACTGTCTGTGTCTGTGACCCCCGTTCAACCCACAATCGGTGGGATTCGCCTTTCGTTTCTGCTGCTGGTTGAAATCTGTAGGCTGCTCGCACAGCGTGCTGAATGATTTAAGCCTATTTTGCTGCTCAAAACTATTCTTAGTCGCAAATGCGAGTGCGGTGACGGACGGATCGCCACACTGCCGACATTTTACTCCGCGCGTCACAGCACGCTGTTTGATTGCATTATCAAAACACGCTGCCATTATTCGGCCTTGCTTTTAACTTATTCCACCAAATACTGAATGTGTGTTTTTTGCAATATTCGGCCGAAAATATTTGGTTACCGAATATATTCGGTGCATCCCTACTCCAAATAATTAAAATAATTACACTGAATATTTGAAGTAATGAGGAAACTTTGATCTCAAAAGAAACGTAACTATTTAATGCCAACAAAGTTGTTGGGAAACTTTATGCTCACTATAGCGTTACACCAAGAAGATGGATATTTTCCCCAAAATTACATTTGAATTAAATTCTGATTGGTCGTCAGGAGAGGACGAGGAAAAGGAAAGCCAGGACTCTTGTGTGCAGACCTCCAGGTGTGTTTGAATCGGCCGTGCCAACATCCAGGTTTGAACTGGACGAAGTTACACAGCTGCAGATCAATGTAAACACAAAATAGCTTGTGAGTTCCTGGCGTGTGTGCTGCGTTGCCTGGCAACAGACCGGGGAACTGTTTGGGTTTTTTTTATTTCACGGAGCTACATAACATACTTAAATAATTTATTTCATCACCTTTTGTTGACATTTCCTTACTCAGCATTGCTGTTTAAGCTGTTGTTGACCTGTTGTATAACAGCAATATCACACTGGAGGGAGTGACGCTGGACTGTATATCGTCACGGCTGTGACTGTCTTCTGTGACCGAATCACAGCCGTGAAGATATACAGTCCAACGTCACTCCCTCTCATGAGATATTGCTTTAATAAACACAAGGCTGCTTCAGGCTTTTTAAATTAAATTGATTTGATTTAGTTTATGCTCTCTAAGACAAAAAACTAAAAGGTAAATTAACTAAACTATAAAAGGCTCTTATAGTTAAGAAGATGAGAAAAAAGAAAATGTACCTAACAATAAAAATAAGATATAATCACTTTAATTTAAGTAGAAATAGGCCAATTATGCACTCTTCAGACTGATAAAATAAAACTTAATGTTGAGACTAAGAAGACTGACCATAGTGGAGTTGGAGGCCTCGTCCCCGGCGCAGACCAGCGTCCCGCCACCGTCTGGACTCTTGAAGACGGCATTCTTGGTGAGCAGTTTGCAGGACGAGCCGGCACTGAACGTCTGCACCGGCGAGCAGGAGCAGCTGGGCAGCTGAGAGGAGTCCTGCTGAGGCGTCCTGTTCAGAGACATCAGGACGCAGCGCAGAGACGGGTTGGAGCGTCCTGCAGGAGACATGGGACACTTCATACAGGAAACTGAGCAGACTGAGTCCTTTATCAAACTGCTGCTGTCAACACTTCACGTCTGGCTGTTCTGGCCTGTTACACAAATCTAATTCTGTGCGGACGTTCAGGACGAGCAACAAAAACTAGGTGGTGCTGTACTTAAAGGAACAATGTGAGGATTTAATGGTGAGGACTGCAGATTGCAGCTCAACACACACATTAACGCAGCAGTAATATTAATCCAGAACAGGAAAACACTGACAAACATTTCCTCATCATCAAAATATCAAATATCCGAAAATGTAATCAGATTATCATCTGAACAACAACTGTGACCATTCATGAGAAACTCTGACTTGCAAAAACAGCATCTTCTCTTAACGCTTGAAGCAGTGCGTCAGATTCAGGAGGACATACTGGCTGAAATGGAACATAATATAATACATATGTTTTCTTTAGTGTGTAATCAGCTGGAAATATGAATTGTTTTGTTTTTGTTACCTTAGAATGAACAGTTTATATCTACACACGGAGGGAGGGTCCTCCTCAACATGTTGCACCAACATGTTTCTACAGTAGCCCAGAACAGACAAACCAAACACTGGCGGCATCAGAAAAAACACTGATTTATGACATGAAACTGCTTTTACCAGTTTAAATCAGCTGGTCTGTTTGTTTTGGTGAGAGAGAGAGACCTGTGTGGATCATCTGACTCAGTAAAAACCTCCTGAACGTCTGGATCTCAAGTTATCGGAGAAAAAAGGTGAGCACACATTAGCAGGTGCTAGGCTAACATACCGTCTCTGACGAGCCAAACAGCGTCGGAGAAACACTGATTTGTTACATGAAACTGATTATTCAGTGTTTTTACCGGTTTAAAATCAGCTGGTCTGTTTGTTCTGGAGGGGAAGAGACCTGTGTGGAAAATTCAGCTCCTGAACAATGAACACTGAAGGAATTCTGACCAGGAGAAGTTCCAGCTGGTTGCAATGAGCAGTCCTCACCACTAGATGCCACTAAATCTGAACCTTTAAATCGTTCCTGAAAACTTTGTTTCTGACCTTCTTTAAGTTCAGCTTTTCCTCTTTTAAATTGCCTCTGAACATGGATTTTCTTTGTAAGCCTTTTTCAGAACTTCTTTGTATTTGGGCTAATATGATGTCATGTATGATACTCACAGGCAACGTGTACGTTTTCTATATTCTATTTGGTTTTTCCTTCCTGTAAACTCTGATATTAAATGTTATTTATAATCATTATTACTACTACTACTACTATTATTATTGATATTGCTATTCACGTTATTACTTTTATTATTTTTCTTCTGATGACGTTCACATATTAAGCCAGCTGTGTTTGCTGTCAGCACTGCCTGGTATTCTTTGAAGGTTTCAGTTAGCAGTCTCACCTGGCCTGTAGGTAACCAGACAGTGTCGGCTTTCTGTCTCCACCTGGATGTCGGTGCAGCCGGCGGTCTCCAGCGGCAGGACATGTGGTCTGTATGTGGTCTCGTTGACCTGTTCCCAAAAACATCCGCCCTCCAGGGAGCCAGCGATCAGCCCGCCACAGGGGAATGAGCTGGACGCCGCCCGTGGGACGTAACACAGAGACGCCACTGGACACCTGAAAACATCAAGAGTTCAACAAGTTTAAAAACTTTTTTTTGTGTGTGTTTAACAGTAATGTCCTTGTAGTCGCCCCAATGAGTCCCCTTAGACAACAGCCACACTAAACCAGCGAAAACTACAAGTCTTCTTGACCCTCCATCCTCACTAACCCACCACTTCACTTTTTCAAAATGATCTTCAGAGTAAATCAATCTGATACACCAGCCTCATATTTTAGCATAAATGTGTGTGTGTCCTTGTGCATACCTGGAGCGTAGCGGCTGCAGCTCTTGGACGTGTGTGCTGGTGTCTCTGGTGTCGTAGACGAGCACAGAGCCGTTGATCAGACCTGCGTAAACGTAATTGCTGTTGTCCAAACACCAGCAGCAGCTCCACACGGGTTTACCTGCGTTATAGGTCTGAACCACTGTGTTGGTCAGCAGACTGCAACACACACACACACACACACAGACACAGACACACACACACACAGTCAGTCCACTGACCATGTGATAATAATCATTCATTTTCATCATCTCTGTGATTCTGATTGAGACACGTGAAGTGTGTGTGTGTGTGTGTGTGTGTGTGTGTGTGTGTGTGTGTGTGTGTGTGTGTGTGTACCTGGTCAGTTTGATGGTGTTGTCCAGAGCAGCAGACAGCAGCAGACTGTCGTTCTGCCTGTTGAAGGACAGACCCCGGATCTGTTTGCTGTGGATGGGGACGTACTGACTCGCCTTCATGTTGACCACACTCACCTTCTTCACCCCACAACCTGGAGGAGGAGGAGGAGGAGGAGGAGGAGGAGGAGGAAGGAAGGTAACCAGTGAGAGGAAATCAGAGCAGACGTCTTGGCCTGAGGGTGGCAGTAAAGAGTCTCCAAAAGGAGAATCTATCAGACAGCATCAATGTGCTCAGCAACGATGAACTCACATCTCTTTTGATTGGTTACCTGTTTAAAAACATAAAGATAATGAGTCATAAGGAAGAAGGAAGTTACATCTCACCGGGCACCAGTGTGGAGTGAGGGGAGGGCTGCGAGGCCAGCAGGCAGCTCAGAGGTTCACAGTACGATAAAACCCTGGAGCCTCCGGCCTGAGACACCAGCACCGCCTTGGAGAAGCTGTACTGTGCTGCCCTGGAGCCGTCCGCCCTCTGAGACAGACCGAGGAGGAGCGAGGAGGATGCTAAGGAGGAGGACGAGGAGGAGGAGGAGGGAGCTGAGTTTCTGCCAGCTTGGGCCATCAGCGCCCTCAGCTCCTACACAGACAGAGAGGAGGAAGATGTCAAGAGATTCATCTGATATTTTTGTGACTATAAAGGAAAATCATGTGAACAGCATCTAGTTCTCAAAACTGGAGTCCAGAATGTGCCAGTGTTTTGTTTAGTCTTGAATAAAAAGCTAAGTCCAACCAGGAACAAGAATAATCAAACCTAAAAGTTAAATTTTCAGTGATACCTGCAGCTCTTGTTGTGCTTGTCCATATTTGTTGGTGACAACCTGCAGTTTAAGTTTGTACTGAGCTGATTCCAGTTCAGCTTTCCTCCTCAGAGACTGCTCCTGCTCCAGAGACCTACGCGCACACACACACACACACACACACACACACACACACACACACACACAGTTTTATATTAATCCACTTATTACACTACTAACAGGGCAACGGACAGGTTGTGATGGTATTGTAGAAGACAGAAATGTGCATCAGAAATATATTCTAGGAACACTGAGTTTCAATAAATCTTGCTAACAAATTTAAAGCAGCACATGAATGACACAAATCTACTTACATCCTGTACTTCATGTTTACACCAGAAGAGGGCGATAACAGATGAATCAATGCTATTAAATGCTGCAAAAAACACTTTAAGCAGCTACACAGAGTTTTTAACAACATAACTTCAGCATTGAAATAACTGACACAACCTTTGCCAACCACCTTTCATTCCTCCAGGAGCTGTGTGTTTCACACTAAAATTGTCAGTTTTGGGTGGAATATCTTTTGACAGTGTAAAAAGTTTTGTCTGAAATAAACATCTCATAAGCTTATTTGGACCCCACAGATCTGGTGTGTTGGCGCCGGTTAAGCAGAGAAAGCATCACTCACTTCTTTAAGCTCTCCTGCTCCGAGTTGTCGAGCGCTCGCAGCTTTGGAGCGTACAGCAGAACGATATCTGAGCGTTTGGCTTTCTTGTTGCACTAGAGACAAACAACAGAAACATGTCTTTGGCGTCAGAGTCCAGATGTGAGATGCAGGATAAGACACCAGTGAAGGTTAAGAAAGAAAAAAAAAAAGACTTCCTGTTAAACACAGTAAGGTCACTGACCTGTGGACATTTAGCGGCCGGGCCCTGTGCTTTCAGCCAGCGCTGGATGCAGGTGAAGCCGAAGAGGTGTCCGCAGCGCAGAGCGGACAGTCTGTGCTCGCCGGCTGTTGTCCACGCCTCAAAGCAGATGGTGCAGGTGTCGCCTTCACCCTCTTCAGCAGGCAATGACTGGACAGAAGCCGAGGCCGCAGGGACAGGCTAGAGGTGGTCACAACAAGAGTTTCAAGCTCAACACTGACACGAAAACATCAAACTACAGATTTAAAATGAGGGACTAAAATGTTAGAAACACCCAAGGTGGTGTTCAGGTGTGTTCCTACAGGTACAATTGAGGAGATTAAATACAAACAAGAAATTGAGTTTGAAGGCTCATCAAGCAGCAGGTTCTTTAAACTAACATGAGACAATGGAAAATAAGCTACATGACAGTTAACTCAGAGAAATATACTGATCAGCAGCAGACCTTTATTAGCATTATTAGCTCCAACTCTGAAGAGTCCCTGCTCATCACTTATAAACTGCCAAATCTGTTCTCTGTGTGTACATTCAGAACAGAATAACTGTAACTGGTAGCAGAAAGAAGAGCGACGGATAAGGTCTGACAGTTACCTGGACATTCTGATTCTGAGCGTCCGTCCTCTCACCATCTGCAGCTGAACTGGAGTCTGAGAAAAGATGCAATATAAAGAAATCAAACTGGACTCTCAGAACACAACACAGACTTCGCACTGGTTTGTGAAACCCGGTCAAAGACACATCAACGACAAAAACTAGTTTAGATTTACCGGTTGGGCCAACTTCCTGTGGTTGTGCATGATGGACAGAGGCATTGAGGCGAGGACTAGAAGGCGGCACCGGGTCAGCAGGCTCCGCGGCAGCAGGCGTGTCTTCTTCACCCCCCTCTTCCTCCTCCTCTTCAGACTCGCTGACCTCTGTGGTGCTGCCAGACTCCGGCTCAGCCACGCTTGCTGCCGGCACTCGGAGCAGGAAGTCTGGAAAGCCTCTGGAGGGCGCTGCAGTCTGGCTGGGGTAGTGCACCCTGAGGCCCTGCCTGTAGAGGACACACAGGTTTGATATCTCAAAGAGACACTGACCTTTTTAACAAAATATATTTAAAAAGGTATGAACCAAGCCGTCTCTGTGCTTTAGTTTGGGGTACCTGAGTCTCCTCCGTATGGGCGCCCCCTGAGCTGCTGAAGGTGTAGCTGCAGAGACGCTCACCGCTCTCTGACTGAACGCCCAGGTGGCAGGGAGTCTGGGAGGTGCACGAGCTGCCGTCTGCCCTCCTTCATTGTCATCGTCGTCGTCCTCGTCCACCTCAGTGCTGCTGCCAGAGTCTGAGATGACGTACGGTGCGTTGGCGTCCGCAGCAGCAGCAGCAACCTCTGGCTGTCTGCTGCCTCCTCCCTGCATTTCCACAGGAGAGTCTACCTCCATGGCCTCCATCTGCACAGCAGCACAGTGGGAAACAACACAGGTTAGACTGTTAAAGGTCCACTGTGTAGGATTTAGGGGGATATATTGGCAGAAGTCTGTTTTCTTTAGTGTATAATCATCTGAAAATAAGAACCACTGTGTTTTTGTTACCTTAGAATGAGCTGTTTGTATCTACATAAGGATCAGGTCCTCATCCACAGAAACCATCACGTTGCACCACCATGTTTCTACAGTAGCCCAGAACGGACAAAGCAAACACTGGCTCTAGATAGGGCCGTTCACGTTTTCACTTCGGCTACCACAGTCAGCAGCCCCGTCATGACGAGCAGCATCGGAAAAACTCAGACTTTTTAACGTGGAACTGCTTTGGAGCACTCTATATGTACAAACCTGAAGTGAATCCTGTGCTCGATGTGAAGCCAGTGTAAAGAAACTACAGTGGGAGTGACGTGGGTTGACCTGTTGAACCTGGTTAGAAGTGTTCTGGATTAACTGAAAACGATTCAGAGAAGATTCAAGTCCAGTTGGGAGGACACAAAAGCATGAATAATCATCTCTAGCTCAGGTCTCGACACCACAGATCTGAGCTTTGCAATATTTCTTAGCTGAATGAAACAAGTACGGGTCTGTGATTTGACATGATGATCAAATGCATGGCCTGATCAAAAATAACACCAGGATTCCTGATATCTGACCGTATAGCTGACAGAAGGGACTCAACCTTTGAAGCTATACTATCTGGAGCAGTTATGAGACCCTCCTTCTTGTCTGTGTTTAATTGAGCACGGTTACATGTGCACAATAATCAGATAACTGGGAATAATCAGGTAATGGTAATAATCCGATTTGATGCGTTTACGTGCACTTCAATAATCTGATAATCAGAAAAACCTGGTTTACATGATTCAGTCCTTCAGTTGGATTTCTCCCAAGTACATGACATAAAACTCAAACTTTCTGTTACAGCAGGTACTCATATCCTTGAAAAACCTCAAAAAGTACGCAAGTCATATATTTGCAGAACAAAGCACTCATCATGCTGACAGCTTAGATTCTTACAGTACTGTTTGTTTTTATCATTAACAAATACATGTGAGAGCATTCTAATGTGTAGTTTATCAATGAGGAGCCAATTTTACATACTTTGGGTAGATTCGGAGTAAAAGTACTGCAAAGAGCAATATACAAGTGTACTGTATATAAACTTGTCACACAAAGTGCATAACATATAAGTAAGATAAATAAAAGTGACAATTTAAACACTGAGAATATCAAAATAGATTATTTTATGTCAAATCTTTATCTGAAAGGAAACAAAAGCTGTCAGATTAACGTAGTGGAGTAGAAAGTACAATATTTCCCTCTAAACTGTAGTGGAGTGTAAAACAGCAAAACCCGAAAGAAACCAGATTAAAGGGTAAACATGCACCGAGTAATCTGACTATTGGGGACAAAGCTAGATGTGTTTTTATCTGATTTCTCATAATCAGATAATGGCTTTTATCTGATAAAGCCTATCGGATCATGCTGTCTACATGACCACTTGAATAATCAGGTAACTCCAGAAATCAGATAATGATCGGTTTATTAGTGTGCATGTCAACGCGCTCATTGTAAGTAGTTGTTTGACATCCAGTCCTTCATGGTGCTGTTTACTGCTAGTAAGTAAAAAAAAAATCTTTCACCACTGCACAAACAGAAATAATTAATCACCAAATATTTAACGAACACGCACCTTCCCTGTGGATACCTGAACAGTGGAGTTAAACTCTGGCTCCACCTCGCTGCACAAATTCAAAACTTACACAACCTGCATGTTGTGCTAATTTATTAGCCAGCTAACGTTGATTGCCACAGTGCACAGTAGTTAGCGGTGACAACACGCCCCGCCAAGTATCTGTGTCTCTGTCTGTCAACTGTCCAACAAATCCCCTTTCAGTTTAATGACCTATCTGTTGTCTGTGGCGGCGAATACCTTCCGCTGCGGTCACCGGGGGCAGGTGCTGCGTTCGCCGGCTTAGCTCCAAACTAGAGACCGGGGTCGTCTAGGCCTCCGAGCAATAACACAGCTAACAGAAGCTCTTTGTTTTCAGTTTATACGGCTGTGATTGTGGTTTTCGATGTACAACGTTTCCACATTAGCAACGTTATAGAAAAACACAGAAAATAATATTAATAATTGGATTATCCATTCTAGTCCCCTGGTAACTACGGACGCTTAAGCTAACTTTAGCTAGCATCTGGCCCGTTGTGAGGCTGCCGACATGCCTTTAATCCCTTAAACTACGCTTCTATTAAAGTCAGTGCATAAACAGCTACAGGTGATATTAACTAGGGTGTTGTTACTGTAAAGATAATGAGACAGCTTGGTTGGTTTGTTAGCGCGGCTAGCTCAGTTAGCTAACGGCTTGTAGCAGCAGCAGCAGCAGCAGTAGCGCGGTGAGAGGCAGACTCCTACCTGTGTGACAGTGAAGGTTTAACGGCTGCTGATCCCGCTCTGACACACCACACTCGGTAACAACATGGCTCCGCGGTAAAGACACAAATCAAAAAGGGTCTGGTTGAGTTGGGTTTTACGGGGTGACTTCCAGGAGTGTGAACAGAGTCAGCACCGCGGCGAGGGCTCGAATCTCCCGGCGCCAGCCCGCTCTGCCCGCCCCATCCTGCCGTGACGTCACCGCCCAAGATCGTATGTTGAGAAGATGAGTCACACTGACGCAGAAAATGTTGCTCTCACACCACACCAAGAAATTCTGGCGCGACCTTTGCAGATTTTGTCAGTGATCATAATTATGTCCTCCTTTTGTTTGGTCTGCATTTTGAATGTCTCCTAGCTACAACGAGTCCCAATGTCCTCACACGGACATTAGATAGATAGATACTTTATTGTCCCCGAAGGCAAATTTGTCTTGGACTCCATGAGCTGAGACAAGCTGCCGCCATAGTTAAAATTACAGAAGGAGAAGAAAGGTAAGTTACAAAGTTGCACATTTGCGCAACAAACACACAGATAAACAAAAATTGCACGTATGCACAACAATAAATACACATATAACACATTCCCACATGTGCCCATACAAGTACAGTAAGGGGATGGACCACAGCATCAACATATATTGCACATCTCAAACTGTTACCTTATTTAATATTCTAATAGAGGTAGGGACAAATGAATATTTAAATCTGTTAAGCTTGCAGATGGGGGCTCTGTATCATTTGCCAGATGGTAACAGTACATATTCTGAGTTGAGGATGTGAGCGGGATCGGATACGGCTCTCTGTGCCAGTCTGAGGACAGACTCTTCATAGATGGACTGCAAGGAGGAGTTTTCAGTCCTCCCTATGACCTTCATTACAGTCTGGACCAGACGGTTAAGTTTAGATTTAGAGTGAACAGAGAGATTTCCGTACCACGCTGACATGCCAAACCTGATGATGCTCTCTAGCACAGCCTGATAAAACAAAAACATAAGCTTCTGGTCCACCCCAAAGACCCTGAGTCTACGTAAAAAATGTAGCCTTTGCTGAAGGCAAGAACACAGCATGTCAACTTGATTCTCCCAGTTAAACGCCCAGATATCTATAAGAACTGACCTGGTTTAGTGTTTGATCATGGATTAGTAGTGGGGAGTTAACACCTACTGACTTGGGGTCAATCAACATCTCTTCTGTTTTCTTGACATTAGTAATGAGGTGGTGATCATCGCACCACTGAACAAAAGACTGAACCTCCTCAAAATATGATGAGGGGTCTGAGTCTTTGTACAGCAGGCTGAGAATTGCAGTACCATCAGAGAATTTAAAAACATAATTCCCAGGACAGCTGCTGATACAGTCATTTGTGTAAATAGTGAAGAGGACAGGTGAACTAACGCAACCTTGAGGTGTCCCAGTGCTAATCACCCTTGGCTCTGAGAGAGTGTTGTTGACTCTGACAAGCTGGGATCTGTTAGTTAAAAAAGAATAAAACCATTTGATGATAAAAGGGTTAACAGTCATCTGCCAGAGTTTCTTGATCAGCAGGTGAGGCTGTAGGGTATTAAAAGCAGAACTAAAATCAATAAACAAAAGACGGGCATGGGCCTTTGGGTTTAGGGGTTAGGTGAGTGATGCCATTAATAGCATCATCTGTGCCTCGTCCATGTCTGTGAGCAAACTGGAAAGGATCTAGAGCAGAACTTATCTCAGATTTCAGACTACTGATGTTAAAGCCACTGGCCTGAAGTCATTATTATCAGATGGACAAGATTTCTTTGGAACAGGGATGATAGTTGATCTTTTCCAAAGGGCAGGGACAGTATGTTGGTCAATGGACTGCTCAAAAATAGGGCACCAGACCGGAGTAAGCTCTTCCGCACAGGTTTTGAAGAGAAAAGCAGACATACTGTCTGGGCCTGAAGATTTCTTTTTGCAAACCCCCCTAAAGAGTGATTGGATTTTAGAAGGATCAACTATCAGCCTGGGACAAGAGTCAGTGAGGTTGATAGACTGAAGCATTTGATCACATTCCAAGGAGAAATCATGTGTGTCAAACCTCATGAAAAAGTCATTAAGCTCGTTTGCTTTTTTGAGTTCATCATCTGTGATAAGACACCTCCTCTTCGTAGTCATATTGGCTGCTGCTTTCATAGAGTCCCATAACTTTTTCGAATTCATTGAGGTGAAGTTCTGTTCTATGATGTCCTTGTGTTTCCTCCTGGCATCCCTCAACTTTTGATCAAGTTCTTTTTGCACTATTTTTAAACCCATACGGTCCTGGTTTTTAAAAGCAAATTTTTTAAATTTTTTTTAATAAAGTCCCAATGTCCTCAAACAAGTATTATCAGTGTCTTATCTTGTTACTGTTGCTTAATTTGGTCACATTTTGGCAGCCATCTTGTTTTTACATGGATTAGTGTATTGTGGTCTCTCTACCACTAGATGGCACAAAAAAGTGTCCATGAACGAGGACAACAGGTCTAAGTTAATAAGTAGCATGAAGAATAAGATCAAGTTAACCCAAAATGTGATGTCCTCATATGAGGACGCAGGGTCTCAGGAGGATATTATTATACTCATATATACGTTGATACATTTAACAGCATCATAAACAGGGATGGGTAGTGCACATGCGCCCGCGCGTGCAGCCTGTTGCAGTCACTCCTGCTTGTTTTCTTAGTTTTCCTACTTTTTTGCTTTATTAAGTTAGGTATTTGTGCTTGCTTTTTATACTGTTTATTTTAACTATATATTTGTAAATACTCTTGTTAAATTTCTTATATTTTCACGTATCTTTCCTCTCTTGCAAGGAGCACCTGTAACACAAATAATTTCCCCTCGGGGATCAATAAAGTATTTCCTATTCTGATTCTGATTCTGTGCCGAAACCCGGTACTAAATTAGCCGTGGGGCTAAATTATCGAAGACCATAATATTGATAAGATCTGACAGTATCGGTTCTTTTATCAGTACTTTTACACATTTTGGTGTAATTCATTATCATCCTGCAGCCTCTCATCTGCTCTGCGTCAGGGCTGACTTACTCTGCACACACACACACACACACACACACACACACCTACTCAACACGGTAGTCGGTGAACAGCTGAGCAGCAGCGGTGGAAACAAAGTGAAGATAATAAAAATGTTTTTTCTATTTGATAAACTGCTGAGTTTAGCAGTAAAGGTTGAACTGACACACAGTCGGGGAGCTTGGGAATTTCCCTCCAGAGAGCAATAAAGTCTTATCTCAATCTGTAATAGTTCATCATAATTTATTTGCTGATTAAATTTTGGATTGTTGATCAGAATCTGCAATGCAACTAAAGCTGCTGAATAAATGTAGCGCAGTAAAAAGCATTAAGTGGCAGAAAATTGAAAGCTTTAAGTGAGTTTAAAGAACCATGGCCCCGACACTGTCCTTGGGTACAGTACTGTCTGACAGTATATGAGTCAAACATCTCAACAATATGTTGTTCATTTTCTTTTTTCTATTGATACATCTCTTAATTCAGAAACACAGAGGATCCCGCTGTTCATTGTACGTTCCTGTCTTGACCTCCATCTCCAAATGGAAACTAATTCTCTTTCAAAGAAGAACAAAACTGAGCTGATGTACCACTGGAACTGCAAAAAGAAAACATGAAAACACGAAAACATGAAAATTAAATAAAAAAAAACCAAACAAACAGAAAAAGCTATAGTTCAGTTGGATGACATTATTAACATTGAGATTTACAGGGTGCATTGAAAAGAGTTAAAGGAGGACAAGTAAATGTGTTATTGGTTTTTATTAGGCATATTTCAACACTTTAACTTCACCTCTTATGTTCTATAAAACACCTCTTTAATTCAGTAAATATAAAGGCTGAAATAACAACAGGTGTGTGACAGGTATAACTAATTCCCCAGCAGGAGCTCTGGCTCCTCAACATGCAATTTTTTGGTTCCCATTCCATTTTCAACCACCTATCCCTCTGCCCAGCGACACTTTCCAGCTCCTCCTGGAGGACCCAAAGGCGTTTCCAGGCCAGATGAGATATGTAATCCCTCCACCCATGCCCAGAACACCTCTAACAGGAGGTTTGCTGACATGCAATCATTTAAAGATATAAACTTTTACACATTAAAACATTTTAAAAACGACTACACCTATGTTATAAATGTTGTTGAGTTATGTGCTCATACTATCCCAAATGTTTCCAGCAATGTTCAAACCCAGAGAAATGTAATGGTCCATGGTTTTTGGTCACTGGCCTCCCTCCTGTCTGGTTTAGGATTGATTTGGCGCCTCCTTATGGAGCAGAACTATTGTGTCTTCACACCCTAGTGAGAGCGCTGTCGACCTATCAGATGCTCCTGGATGTTGCCAGGGGTCTCATTTATAAACAATGCGTAGGATCCATACTAAAAATGTACGTACAGACAAAAGCCAAAAATCGTGCGCGCCAAAAAATGTTTGATAATTTCCACAGTCAGGCTTCCACCTCGTCATCTGTGTCGCCGATTTCCCCCTCCAAAATGTTGGTAAGCATGAGTCAAAGTTTCTCCCATCAAGTCTGTTTTTATATCACAACTTCTGGGTGGGGAGTGGCGTGCACCTCTTTCAGGCCTCGTTTTGTGGGTACACAATGTTTATAAATGAGACCAAAGAACTAGACACAAAGACAGTGGTGACCGCAGTGCCGCCCGTGGTATAGGCAGTATAGGCGAATGCTATGGGCACCGTCATCCATAGGGGGTGCCACAAATGGGGAGGAAAAACATCAAAATGTTCATCTGTTACTAATTTTTACTAACACTATTACTACAGTTATTTTGAAATGTTACTTGAGGCCACAACAAAGTAACTACATAGCAAAGACTACTAAATATAGAGGCCTTTTTAACAGCCCCCCTCCTCATCTCGTTACATTTGACCTGTTCCCTTCGTGAATCGACGACGCACCTACAGCGTAGCCTGACATGCACCTCCCAAGAAATGAAATTACATGTCTCTGTGACGCAGACCTCCTGTCTGTCTCTGTAAGCTGAAACCATTTCCCTCAGCGGAAATTAAACTTTGATTTTCTTTTATTCCACAGATAAAAATAAATAAATTGTGAAGACAGTAAAGCCTCCACAAAACAGCATTTTAAGTCTTATGTGTGATTTATCCTGGCTTCATATGAGCAGAGGAAATCTCTGCTAGCTGCTAGGCTTATTTATACAACGTAAAATGCCATAGGCTGGTGCTAATAACGTTAGCATGTTGTATTTGCTTGGAAAACGTGTTTAGTATAAGACAGTTGTTTTGTCAGTGAACCTTGTGAGTTGTAATGGACCCACATTTTATAACGTTACATTTGTTAAATGTTGCTGTTGTCCCTGGTTTCATATAAGTAGAGTAAAAGTTCACTAGCTGCTAGGCTAATATATACAATGTAAAATACCATAGGCTTGTGCTAATAACGTTAGCATGTTGTATTTGCTTGGAAAACGTGTTTAGTATAAGACAGTTATTTTGTCAGTGAACCTTGTGAGTTGTAATGGACCCACATTTTATAACGTAACATTTGTTAAATGTTGCTGTTGTCCCTGGTTTCATATAAGTAGAGTAAAAGTTCACTAGCTGCTAGGCTAATATATACAATGTAAAATACCATAGGCTTGTGCTAATAACGTTAGCATGTTGTATTTGTGGGGAAAATGTGTCCAGATAAAGACAAGTGTTTGTCTGTGAATGCTGCGAGTTATAGTGAAGCTGAGTTGTGTACTTGTGTTTGAAATTGTTGCCGTTAAGCCATGTTTACTGTGTGTTTAATATGTGTTTACTGTGTGTTTAATGTGTGTTTGAATCAACTAAACTTCACCGCATTTCAAAGAAATTCCCCACCAACTAGTGTTTTGGAGGTGTAACTGCAGAATGACACAGACACACCACCGCACAAGTATAAATGCTCACAGTGGTGTGGTCGATGTGCATGGGCTGTTGTGAGTGAGAGACCCCGAGCAGCACAAAGATACATATTGTACGTTTAACAAAAAAAAAATTACAGTTACACTGCTGCTCAAAAAACACCACAAAATTCTACACAGACACATAAGAAGGTTGATTTTTTTCATTCCCTGATTTAAACAGCTTGATCCCAGAATCACCCTAAACTAAAATAAAAACATATTGCTTTCAGTGCCTTGTAAACTTTGTAAATGGATTATATAGAAGTTTTCAGCATGTTACAGGCTACTGTCATGATTCAACAATAGTATTTCTTCTCCTGAGGATGTCTGCAACCAGAAACCTTGAGTGCTGCTGACGGAGAGGAAGAGGGATGAAGAGTTTCAGCACTTCTCCAACTCTGCCAGCACACTTTGTAGTTGATCCACCAGCACTGTAGAGGACAGACAGCAGCAGTGTTATTATTATCATTATTCTTAGAGATGTTAGATCAAAATGATCTTTTTCACAATTTGACAAATATTGAAAAAACTGATTGATTGGTATCTATTATGGTTAAATAATAGTGTGAGGAATAGAGTATAGACCCTTTTACTCTTACGAAACAGTATGATGTTTTTGGGTGGGCGGGGCTTAGCTGGAGGCAAAACAGTTCTCCACAGACGTTAGCTAGCGCTAGCTAACAAGTTGTGTTGTCTTGTTTTAGACGATGGAGGAAGATGATGTGAGTGGTGCGTTCAGAAACACTCATTGTGAGTGTGGGAGCGCACTCTGACACAAACTGGAGCGTTGATAAATTGGGAGCGCTGTCTGAATGTAGCGTTGGGTTATCCAGAGCAGCGCACTCTCAGAGTGGCAGAGCGCACTCTGGACACTCTGTCTGTGGAGACGGAGCAGCAGAGCGCCGAGCGGAGTGAATGTGTGATTAACTTAACCGTTGGTTCATTCATGTAGAAATATAACGCTGCGTTTCTTCCACCAACAGGGCTCTCATTTTAGTGTAGAGCGTCAGACTGAATTTACCAACGCACCATGTCAGGTCACTCACTCTCCGGGACCGCCAGTGTTACTTGAATAAGTAAACACTGACCAACGGGACCAGACTGGCCGACCCGTATGCTCTCACTCAGTGGATGGATGATGTCACAGGAAGCCAATCTTACAAAGGAGGACCACACTTGTTTGTTTTGCTATGGAAGCTAACGTTAGCTAATGTGCTAAAAAGTTAGCGTTGCAGAGAAATCCAATCTTCCTCTTAATCCCTCCCCAGTTTCTGATGAGGTGGACATGATAACCCTTAATACACATAACCTTATTCATCCCTACAACAGGAAATACTTTTTCCCTAACCTGATATGAAGTGTGCGCTGCACATGTGAGCATTTTTGATGATGGCCTCCGTCCAGTCCTTTGGTCTTATCACATTTAACCATAGTTGTCTTTGTTTTTGTTGACGGGCAGTGGCGGCTGGTTTTGAGCCATGACTCCTTCTATTCTGGCTCCCAATAACACAACAAGACAAACACATTTTAACACTCCTGTGGAGCCTACAGCCCTGTGGGGGAGAGGCAGCTGCACCTCCAGCTAACAAACTGACGTCAGAGCTAACATTAGACTGGATGCTTCCTGACATCATAAACAGTCTTTAAGAATGAACTTTTCCTATTTTGCTATGACAAAAATCACATTTTTCATTCCCCCAAAACATCAACTGTCTACACAAAGAGTTTCATCACTGAAATGTGTTGGCTCACTCATTTATAAGTCAGTCTGGCAGATCCAGCATCTAAATATACAGTACAGGCCAAAAGTTTGGACACACCTTCTCATTCAATGCGTTTTCTTTATTTTCATGACTATTTACATTGTAGATTCTCACTGAAGGCATCAAAACTATGAATGAACACATGTGGAGTTATGTACTTAACAAAAAAGGTGAAATAACTGAAAACATGTTTTATATTCTAGTTTCTTCAAAATAGCCACCCTTTGCTCTGATTACTGCTTTGCACACTCTTGGCATTCTCTCCATGAGCTTCAAGAGGTAGTCACCTGAAATGGTTTCCACTTCACAGGTGTGCCTTATCAGGGTTAATTAGTGGAATTTCTTGCTTTATCAATGGGGTTGGGACCATCAGTTGTGTTGTGCAGAAGTCAGGTTAATACACAGCCGACAGCCCTATTGGACAACTGTTAAAATTCATATTATGGCAAGAACCAATCAGCTAACTAAAGAAAAACCAGTGGCCATCATTACTTTAAGAAATGAAGGTCAGTCAGTCCGGAAAATTGCAAAAACTTTAAATGTGTCCCCAAGTGGAGTCGCAAAAACCATCAAGCGCTACAACGAAACTGGCACACATGAGGACCGACCCAGGAAAGGAAGACCAAGAGTCACCTCTGCTTCTGAGGATAAGTTCATCCGAGTCACCAGCCTCAGAAATCGCAAGTTAACAGCAGCTCAGATCAGAGACCAGATGAATGCCACACAGAGTTCTAGCAGCAGACCCATCTCTAGAACAACTGTTAAGAGGAGACTGCGCGAATCAGGCCTTCATGGTCAAATAGCTGCTAGGAAACCACTGCTAAGGAGAGGCAACAAGCAGTAGAGATTTGTTTGGGCCAAGAAACACAAGGAATGGACATTAGACCAGTGGAAATCTGTGCTTTGGTCTGATGAGTCCAAATTTGAGATCTTTGGTTCCAACCGCCGTGTCTTTGTGAGACGCAGAAAAGGTGAACGGATGGATTCCACATGCCTGGTTCCCACTGTGAAGCATGGAGGAGGAGGTGTGATGGTGTGGGGGTGTTTTGCTGGTGACACTGTTGGGGATTTATTCAAAACTGAAGGCACACTGAACCAGCATGGCTACCACAGCATCCTGCAGCGACATGCCATCCCATCCGGTTTGCGTTTAGTTGGACCATCATGTATTTTTCAACAGACAATGACCCCAAACACACCTCCAGGCTGTGTAAGGGCTATTTGACCAAGAAGGAGAGTGATGGAGTGCTGCGGCAGATGACCTGGCCTCCACAGTCACCGGACCTGAACCCAATGGAGATGGTTTGGGGTGAGCTGGACCGCAGAGTGAAGGCAAAGGGGCCAACAAGTGCTAAACACCTCTGGGAACTCCTTCAAGACTGTTGGAAAACCATTTCAGGTGACTACCTCTTGAAGCTCATGGAGAGAATGCCAAGAGTGTGCAAAGCAGTAATCAGAGCAAAGGGTGGCTATTTTGAAGAAACTAGAATATAAAACATGTTTTCAGTTATTTCACCTTTTTTTGTTAAGTACATAACTCCACATGTGTTCATTCATAGTTTTGATGCCTTCAGTGAGAATCTACAATGTAAATAGTCATGAAAATAAAGAAAACGCATTGAATGAGAAGGTGTGTCCAAACTTTTGGCCTGTACTGTATACTGAAAGGTATCAGTGGGCGGTGATGGCGGTGATTGTAAGTTACCTCCAGCAGAAGGTCTCTGGAAGCTATCATAGTCCCGACAGGAGTCGATCACAAGTTGTAGACCATTAGGACATTCGGGGAGCGGCTCCTGGTATTTCTCTTTGCCTACTTTCTGATAAATGTCTTGGTTTTCCAAACCTGGAAGAAAAGGCGGACCACATTAAGAACAAAACATCCAGTTACCAGGAGAAAATGAGAACGGAAGGAAAGGAGAAAATCCACAACATGGCCAAACGCAAGTATGACGCTGAATATATTAAACTGTGTGGACCTTACACTAATGACTAAGTAGAGATCTGGACCCTGTGACGGGACTAGGTGGGAACCCCTGCTCTAGATGCTATCAGCATGACTCAATCAATGGCAATGTCGGTCTGTTGGTCGTGACATTCATGTTCCCCAGAGGATGAATTTTAATAACTTTGGTGATCCTCTGACATTTCATCCACTGCCATCATCATCAGGTTAACTTTAATTTGTCCGGTATTATAGCTTATGACCAAAAACCTGCAGTATTAATGACATTTCCACCTCCACTGTACTTTGTGCCCACTGTTAATTAGCAAATGTTAGCATGCTAACAAGCCAAGCCAACATGGTGGACAAAATAGACTGCATAAAAAAAGTGGATGTAGCCACAGTGACGTAACCCATCAGTTTGTGGATGTCTATTTTGAAGCCTCACAGTCCGGTCATCACCATCTTTTTTGGGGGGCCAGATATGACTGTATTTGGATGAGAGGATGGATCTGTCCTATACTAGACATGTTTTCCCCACATGTATATAACATGCTAATTTTATTAGCATAAGCCAATAACATTTTACATTCCTCAAATTAGGCTAATGGCGAGCAGATTTTCATCCACTCATATGAAGCCAGGATAAATCACAAACAAGACTTAAAATATTTTTGTGGTGGCTTTATTGTCTTGACAATTTATTGTTTCTTATGTGTTAAATAAAAGTAAATAAAAGCTGTGTTTCCTCTGAGAGAAATGGTTTTCACTTTACAAAAATAAACAGGAGGTCTGCAGTGGTGTAGGCTTTGTACGCATCTATGCAGAGCCTTACCCGAAGGTGCAGCGTCAGTTCAGTGCAGAAGTATAAACCTCACTTAACACTGTTGGCCACGAGGTGTTTGACCTTTTAGAAGAGTTGCGTTGCTCTGGGGTCAATGATGATGTTTTATTAAGGAAGCCATCTATGGTCAACTGGGAAACGTTATCAAATGCTTTGGCTCAGATCCCTTTAAATGGACAATTCTGGTGTGCTGTTGTATGGGCACGTTACACACTGAGTCGACACACAAGGGTGGGTACACAAACCAACAAAAAACACAGGCTACTTGGCATTAAGATTTTTCATGCACTCAGCCATGGTGAGCAACCAAGGGTTCCTGTTTTTCACAGATGGCTGTCAGAGCTAAAGGAGGCGAGTCCTCGATGCTAAAAACAGGAAGTGTGGCGTTGGATATTGATCGTTTTGTTCGGCAGGTACACACCTTCAAAAGGTCTCCTACTGGTTGCAACTTCCCACAGGACGATTCCAAAGCTGAAAGACAACATTTCAAAGTTGAATGATGACTTCTTACCTCCACTCAGAATTGTGTTTTTCTTGGCAGGCGTTACCGAGTCGGTTTTCACATTCATCTGCTGAAGGAGGAAACTTTCTTTGAGCTCACTAAAGGCTCTGACACTCAAAGCCGACGTTCGGCCATCGGTCAAATTTGGGCCATCAGTGAGCATCCATGGCCCTTGTTGCTATGGTGTGTCCCACGCCCTTGTTGGTGTTAATCTGCATTTTTATCTCTGATTCAGCATGTTGAATTGATGTTGGAGATGGCTATGCTCGTTGGTAACTGAAATCACTCCGCTTGGCAGTTCAGCTCAGTACACCAGAAGAGAAACAGAAGTGAGGAAAGTAAACAAAGAGCTAAAGTCTAGAGGGAGTCAGACCAAAACAAACTTGCTCCATAAAGTAAGATAATTTTGCGTTTTTGCTGCGTTCGTGGAGACATAAAATTTTGCCATGATTTGGCTGACAGACATGACAGACTACACGTTAATCCATGACCAATCATCGCTGGTCGTCTTTCACAACGTGTGTGATGTCATGGGGTTATTCTTGTCCTATTTTCATTATTATTACTGTTATTTTTTCAGTCACTGTGTCTGTTCATGTGCCAGCTGAAATGTTGTTGCAGTAATTTAAAGTGCCACCAGATGTTGGTTAGTTTTGGTCTCATTCCCTCTCCACTTCAGCTGTTTGTTTACTTTCCTCACTTCTGTTTCTCTTCTCGTGCACTGAGCTGAACTCCCAGTCAGAGTGATTTCATTCAATGACGGGCTCCACTGTCTCAGACGTTGATTCAACAAGTTGAATCGGCCAAAAAAAGCTGACAGGGGCAACAGTGCAGGACACACCACGCCGAAGAGGGCGGCAGACATTCAAAAAAGGCCCAACTTTGACCAACAGCTGATCGTCGGCTTGGTGTATCACATCCTTTAAATCTCAGTTTAACACCTGAACATACCTGCAGGACTTTGTGATATCACTGTTATACTGGAACCAATCATTGTAAACCTTTAATAAATGGTGACTTCATATAAAGTAGGCCCACATAATGGGACACCATACAGTGCAGGTTGTGAGCAGCTGAACAGAGGAACTCCTGGTTGGTATCTGACCTGTAAATCTCGCTCTCTTTGCTGTAGCCGAGGTTGATGTCTTTGAGCATTTCAGGAGACGTGTAACTCAGGGTCCTGTCCTTCTCTTTGGTCTTCTTCGGCTTCCTCAGTGATGTCTCAGTTTTTGCCAGTTCAAAACCTCCCAGCTGAAAATGACAACACAGAGACATCATTCATCACACACACAAAAACACACACCAACACCTTAAATCCCGTCAGCAGTTCCAGCATGCACTGGTCTCAGTACCTTGACTTCGTCGCCTTCGGTTACCAGGAACTTGCTGCTGGTGATGCATCCATGAACCTTAGATTTTTCTTCAGCCTGGTGCAATCTAAGACACAACATCATAAACAATAAATAAAACAGACAGAATTTCATTCATATGTATATTCATATGTATGTCATATAAGTTGGTGAACAGTACCTACTCATCTGTCCCTGCAGATAACAAGATAGAAATACCATGTATACCCTCGCAGACTTTATGTGATGACAATAAATATGTCACACTACGTACAACTGAAGTCGGCAGGAACCAGTCTGCAAGTCTATGTATTTATAAAGGATTTTTAACTTCAATCAGAGAGCCTCGGATGATTTTTGGACTGCCTGCCTCGCTAGTTGTTGTTTTTTTATCTTCCTGTGTTTCTTTTTCAATATTTCTCACCTTTGGCTCCACCCTCCCTGCTGCTTGCGATGATGAGTGATCAAGAACACTGCCGTCTAATAATTCATCACGGACGTGGTGGCTACATAAGATTTAGAGTTGGATAAACTTTTGCTTGTAACTTTTTTTTTTTACTTGTATTTTTACACTGTTGTACTGCTACTTTTACACAGGTTAAAATCTGAGAACTTCTGCCACTGCTGCATGCACATAACAACACTGTGTCCTCCATTATTTAAATGAAACAAACGTATAATATGTGACTGTAGGAGACTGACGCGTAGAGTCCTCGTGCTGCGTCCCGACACATGCGAACTTTTGTGATCCAGGACAGGTTGCTACCAGACTTGTCCAGAACCTGACGCAGACTTCCTTTCTCACAGTACTCCATGATGAGGAGGAACTCAGGGTGGGGTCCTACGGGAAGACACAAGGACACGTCACATCACTATCATTTTGAAGGTACAATGTGCTTGATGTTTTGTCGTCTACATTCTGCAGTTCTCTCACCGTTTTCGTTCTGAACACAGATGCCAAACATTCGCAGGATGTTGTGTGACTCATAGCGCTTCATGGTTTTAACCTCCTTTTCAAAAATTTTTCGCACCTCCCTGCATGTGGAGACAGTGTTTCTGTTGGCAATGAATATTTAAGAATGACAGAATCTCACACACTTATACAAACTGACACACAGGGCTTCGTGTTGATACAAAGGTTGAGCTCAGATTTTCACGTCAGCTGGTTTTTCACCCCGCCTTCTAACACGGCTTTCACTTTCCAATATGGTCGGACAACAAGTCGCACAAGCTAGCTCTTCTCAAGCACAAGATGACCGACAGTCCCACTGATCCAACGGCAGAAAGCTGTGGAGGGGGTTTAGAAGATATTTGACCGTTCAGCGAGCAGTTCTGATGGAGTGTACTGGTGCCTGAAAGGTACAGTGTGCAGGTCACAGTGGCCTCCAGCAGGGAGGTTGCAGAACTTAAACTTCTCCCATGGGCTTAGTTTGTGGGAGAACTACAGTGGCTGATGTGAAAATGCAAATGGCCCCGACTAGAGCCAGTGTTCAGTTTGTCCATTCTGGGCTTCTGTAAAAACAACATGGCGGACTCCTAGGACCTGCTCCGTATGTAGATATAAACTGCTCATTCTAAAAAAACATGATCAATCAGGTACTTATAAGCTAATGAAACATAGTCATGAATGTTATATTTAATTTCTGCCAATATTCCCCCTTTAATCCTACACACTGGACCTTCAAGTGTAAACAGGGCATGTAGTACAAGGTTGATAACAATTTTGATGCTGCTGATGAAGCAGCAACAGCCTCTAGCCTTAGACCAACAAGACGGACCAATATGGTCTCATCCCAAGTCGTCACATGTCACCGCTTTGCCAGTAGCCTTTCACGTCTACATATTAGGTGTTAGGCATCCTCCTGCGTCTAATGTTGATGTCCCAGGATGCCGCTACGTCAACAAAACCACATGGTAAGGTTTGGTTCTGCATTCAAACAGGAAGTGAACACCAGGCTCTCAGGTCAAAGTCTGGGGTTTGTTGCACCCATCCACCATCCCTCTCGCCTGCCCTACAGGGACTTTCCAGCCCCTCATATTACCAGCGGTGTTTCAACCTGATGCCGTCCAGCGGCGTATCATACCACCGCAACAGATGCTGTCGGACCGCGGTATGAGCACATCCACGTGTCATAATACAAATGCCATCTGGCCAGTCTGCCTCATAATAAAGGAGGGAGGCTTCATCTGGTTTCTTCCTTTTTTCCTGCTGAATGTTTATTTTGTCTGCCCAGCCTGTTCTCATTTCAAAGTTGTTAAGAACTGCTGCTTTGTCAGTGATTTCAGCGTCAGACACCTAATGTGTGCTCATCTTTTCCCTCTGATAACTTCAGATCCAGACGTTTGGGATCATTTTATCAGAAGCTTAATTATGCACAGAGGTCTCTTTCTCTCCAGAACAAATGGACCAGGTGATTTAAACTAGAAAAACACTTAATAGAGCAGTTTTGCATTTAAAAAAAAAAAACAAAATCTGTGTTTTTGTAACTCTTATGTCACGGAGGGGCTGCTAACTATGACGGCCGATGCAAAAACACGAATGTCAGTGTTTGGGTTGTCTGCTCTGGGCTACTGTAGAAACATGTTGCTGTAACATGCCGGTCTCCGTAGATGAGGATCCGCTCCCTGTGTAGATATAAACAGCTCATTCTAAAGTAATGAAAACACCACAATTCTCATATCCAGGTGATTATACACTACACACAACATGTTTATAATATCATATTCCATTTAAGCCAATATATCTCCAGTCAAAAAGGTTTCTGTGTTATAATTCAGATGTGGTGCAGACCCTGGGTTGGTGTTCAAAGGGTCAATGTATCTCTTAATGGCCACCGGGAATTTCTTGAACTGTCCTTTGTAGACCTCTGAGGTTTCTGTTGTCATGAAGGGTTTTTTGGATTCTCCGTAGTTCAGCTCGTGTGGTTTGATCATTCGGATGTCTTCATCAGTGGCTCTGGGCTTATTCACTGTGAAAACACATGGTCACAGGTCATGTTTGGTTTGATTACATTAGGTGCAATAACAGTCTTGTAACTTGTCAAAATGTTTTAGTCACTTGGGGGCAGCAGAAACAAGTAGTGAACACAACACTGACACATCATCACCTCCTGAGCCATTATGTTGAACTCGTTAGCCAAAGATGTTTTTTGTGTTTGTGTCACCTGATGTGTATCAGGCCAGTACTATCTCTCTCGAGCTCAGACAGAAAGACCACTTAAGAAATATAAACTTGTATTGACGAGGCTTTTGCACACCAGGATAATCAGCTTCTGTCATCAGGTGTCTTGGCACAGCAGAAAGTCCTTAACATGGAAAGAAGGATTGCCGCACACTGACTTGCACATACACAACAATGGTTTTTAATGAAAGTTTAATTAAAAACCATTACTGTGTAAGTGCAAGTCAGTGTGCGGGCTTTCCAAGAAATATAACATGCTCAAGGCAATTGAATCATGCTTGTCTGACTAGGTTGGAACTGGTCCACAAACTGGTGTGGAATCCCAGGTATTTAACCTCTGAGGAGGTCTTCACAAGGCCACTGATGTCATTGGTGCGTTAGTGCTCCAAGGTGTGTCAACAACGGTCATTGAAACTCCGGCTGCAAAGGTGGTTGTTGGGTCGTGGGGGATAGGTGGTGTCCTCCACCTATAATGCTGTCCTTTCATCCTTGCCCAGGAGATTTAACAGCTTAACCTCTAAAAACAATGGTCGTTCACAAATGGCCTCATGTGACTCTAACGACTAGAACGACTGCTGTTGACACACCATTGGAGCACTAACACACCAATGACATCACTGGCCTTGTGGAGACCTCTTCAGAGGTTAAATTCCTGGGTTTCCACACCAGTTTGTCAGACTAGTTCCAGCCTAGTCAGACAAGCATGAATTAGGATTTGTCTGGATAAGTTTGCACTTTATTACACCCTCACAGTTAGAAACTCCTCTGTTTGCTGGAGAAACCAAAATGCACAGCACTACTGTGTCTTTTGGGACTGCCCTGTTATTAAAGACTGCTGCAGAGGGATACACAAAGCCCTACAAGATATTTTCAAATGTGCTGTACCACTAGAGAATGGGTTTATATTACATCATCTGGCTTTGAAGAAAGGGTATAATGGCTCCAGTTCCCTGTCAGAAAATCACTGTCTGATGGAAAGGTGAAGCAGTGAACACACTCTCAATGTGGTGTACACTTAAACTTATATTGATTTTTTTTAGGTGGCTAAAATACAATTTGTTGCTGCCCCCGTCCACAGCAGCGTGTTGCTTCCATGTCAGACTCCGGCCTGCTTCTCCAAACTGGGGGCGTGCCGACTGACATCTACAGTAAGTAATACACTTTCTATGTAAATGACCCCGTACACCCCCCCCTACAAAAATCTAAACTACACCTTTAAGAAGCTGAACCAGCTGCACTCAGGAGAAACAAGAGAAACACACTGTGAGCGACTGGACGGTCTGAGTTTCTTTAGACTTATCTCATCATCTTGTTTTATCCCATATAATGTCAGTGCCATTCTTGTGTCTGAGACCAGCAGCAACACATCAGTGTCTCACACAGTCACACTGGCTTATGCTGAGGTGTTTTGGTGTACTCACAGATCGCCACAATCTTTTCCACATTGTTTCTGACGGACTCGAATTCTTTGATCATGGCCTCCATTTTCTCCTGCTGCTCCTTCTGGAACTCCTTGAGCACTGAGGAACAAACAAACACTGATGAAACAAAACCAGACAGACAGACAGACACTGAGTCCAGTCCAACCTTACACAGGGACGGCATTTTACTGAGCACTTCATATCTTCACCTTAGTCTTTGGTTCAGTCAGACTAAAATTACATGACTGCTTTTGTCGTGAGAACGTTTCAGTGAGGACCTTGAGGGACTACAAGGTTCCTTGAACTCAATTGTGTTTGCTTTCCTGCTGACAAACTGAGTGGAAGTTGATGGCTTCAGAAGTGATACCTGTATAAAGCCCCGTTTCCACAGTTCAGTTCAGTTCGGTTCAGTTCAGTAGTTTCCGTTCCCACAGTGTAAAGTTGTGGATGGTCCCAACAGAAGCGTTCCTTAGCGTCCCCATGTTTGGTCCCCCCTCTGTTGGGGTACCTAGCACACAGATCTGGTACTAAAAGGTGGAGCTGTGAACACTGCAGTCTGATTGGTCAGTAGAGGACGCTCACTCTGCTCAGGGCTGAGTTGTGTCTGGTTTTGAGGCTCATGTAACCACTGTTCATACTGTGGAGAGTTTTATTAGTAAACTGTAACTATAAAATGAAAGGATGTTTTGCTGCCTCTCACAGCAGCTGGAGTCTGAGAAACAATAACTTCATTCACTGGGCCGACTGCCGGCAACTTTTAAGGTGGAACGTTAACTTGTAATGTTACTCAATGCATGAGTTGATGACGTGAATCCATCAGCACACCTTAAATTTCACTGTGACAACTTTGACCATCACTTTAGTTTTTATATGACACACACTTTTAGTAATGAGTGGATCTTCAAGCGTTTAAATATATTAATTTTGATTGGATTATGTGAACTGTATATATTTAAATCCTCACTTGTAGAAACAAAAAAAGCGTTGTGGAGCGTTGTTCCTGTGGACGAGGACCTGCTGATTATGTAGATATAAACAGCTCATTTTAAGGTAACGAAAACACAATGATTATTATTTCCATTATTCCATTTCTGTCAGTATACCCCCTAAATCCTACACACTGAACCTTTACATCAAACCAACCTGGACACCTCATGTCAACCAACGTCTGTCCTTCAAGGTGAAAATGTAATGGATGTAAGTGCTACCTTCTTAGTGCACAGTATTTTTTAACCCTTATCTTAAGCTACACCACAGTTTTAATCATCTGAAGAGAATGTGCATATGATTTATTTGATGCTCCTGATGTTAATTCCTCTGAACATAAAAAATTTACAGTTTAAAACTGAAACATTTTAAATTTAATCTCATGTATATCGACTGAGTTGCTTCCTTCCTATCATCTTCACTCAACATATTCCACAAAGTCCACGGCACATTCGCTCACATTTCTGCAGCTCTGCGTCATCCTCCTTCCCGTCCACCTCATCCTCTTTGGAGCTCAGTTCAAACACCTTGCGCAGCATGTTCCCCTGCTCCACCTGCAGAGCCCCAGACAGGACCTGGAAGGCATCATTGAGGCGTCTGTTCACGGTCTTGAACTCGTCTTCGTGGTTGCCAGAGTCCAGAACGCGCCTCACCCAGGTGGCCTTAGTGTACGTCTCGATGAGGTCCTGTGCTAATTTCAGAGTGACGGAGAGTTCCTTGAGGGGTCTCTCCACGTCAGCAGAGATTTGTCCCTGTCCCATCTGTTTGATGGACTTCACCAGGTCCACCAGAGCATTGACCCGGTCGCAAACACGGTGGCAGCGCTTCTTATTGGCCTTTACTTTCTCAACAAGTCCGTAGATCTCTGAGGCGATGGATAAGATGGGCTCTATGACGTCCATGACCAACTGCAGAGAATGAAAAAGGAATAAATCAGAGCTGAAGGCAAATGAATTCAAGTTTAAGCAAATGTTAGTTGATTTAGGTAACTGGAACCAAACTGAGCTGAGGAAGTCTGACTTAAGGGCAGCGATGGAAAATGTACTTATATCACAAGTCAAAGCCTTCAAGTAACAGCACTTGTTGGGCAGAATGGTCCCTTTCAGAGAGTTACATTATTATTTCTATCATATTAGAATATTATTTCTGATGCTTTAACCCTCTGAGACCCACACAGACCCATTTTTATCTTTTTGGGGGAGACAACAATAGATGCCACAGAGAAGTGGTTTACATCATCTGAAAGCTGGGGACATGAAGATTAATTAGAGATGCAGCTCAGCTCTGTGAGTCAAGTTTATCTAGTCATAAATCTGTACTAAACATTGAGTTGTGGTTAGGTTCTATTAAAACGTTGTGGTCGTTCCCAACTAGTGGGTTGCTGTCGAAAAGTGGGTCGCGGGTCCGTTCTTAATGGACTGATAGTGACTCACAAACATGTCAAGTTTGTTTTGTAAAAAAAAAAAACAAATTTTATTTTTTATTATTGTGAAGTGCTGTTTCCTGCTGTAGAATGACTGACTACAAACAGCTGCGTGACAGAGACAAAAAACTAGCTTGACAACACGGCTAAATGCAAGTATGATGCTGAATGTATTAAAGTGTGTGGACCTTAAAATAAAGACTCAGGAGAAATCTGGACCCCGTGGCTGCACCAGTTGGAAACCACTGGTTTAGAGTGTACAGGGGCTTAGAACATTATGACGGACGCATACAGTGCCCTCCAAAAGTATTGGAACAGTGAGGCCAATTCCTTTATTTTTGTTGTAGACTGAAAATATTTGGGTTTGACATCAAAAGATGAATATGGGACAAGAGATCAACATTTCATCTTTTATTTCCAGGTATTTACATCTGGATCTGATACACAACTTAGAAGATAGCACCTTTTGTTTGAACCCACCCATTTTTCATGAGAGCAAAAGTATTGGAACATGTCACTGACAGGTGTGTTTTGTTGCCCAGGTGTCTCCCAGTTACACTGATTATTCAAACAATAAATAGCACTGAATGTCTGAGCTCAGTTTCAGATTGGGTACGATAGATTTTGCCTGTGCAGACTGCATTTAGAGGTGGAACCAACATGAAAACCAGAGAGCTGTCTATGGGTGAAAAAGAAGCAATTGTGAATCTGAGAGAAGATGGACAATCAATCAGAGCCATTGCACAAACATTGGCCATAGCCAGTACAACCATTTGGAATGTCCTGAAGAAGAAAGAAACCACTGGTGTACTAAGCAACAGACGTTGAACAGGTAGACCAAGGAAAACATCAGCAGTTGATGACAGAAACATTGTGAGAGCTGTAAAGAAAGACCCTAAAACAACTGTTAGTGACATCAGCAACAACCTCCAGAGGGCAGGAGTGAAGGTATCACAATCTACTGTTCAGAAGACTTCATGAACAAAAGTACAGAGGCTACACCAGAAGATGCAAACCACTCATTAGCAAGAAGAATAGGAAGGCCAGGCTGGAATTTGCCAGAAGGTTCAGAGATGAGCCTCAAAAATTCTGGGAAAAGTTTTATGGACTGATGGAGACAAAGATTAACTTTTTCCAAAGTGACGGAAAGGCGAAAGTTTGGAGAAAGAAAGGATCTGCTCATGATCCCAAACATACAAGCTCATCTGTGAAACACGGTGGAGGTAATGTCATGGCGTGGGCTTGCATGGCTTCTTCTGGGACGGGCTCTTTCATCTTCATTGATGATGTAACACATGATGGCAGCAGCAAAATGAACTCAGAAGTCTACAGAAACATTTTGTCTGCTAATTTAAAGAAAGATGCAACCAAACTGATTGGGAGATCCTTCATCATGCAGCAAGATAACAACCCAAAACACACTGCCAAAACAACAAAGGAGTTCATCAGGGGCAAGAAGTGGAAGGTTTTAGACTGGCCAAGTCAGTCTCCAGACTTAAACCCAATAGAGCAGGGGTCTCAAACTCCCGGCCCGGGGGCCACTTCCGGCCCGCACCTTGATATAAAAAGTACATGCAATTTGGCCCTTCAAGTTTATTTTTATTTATTTGTTTTCCACAATTACAAGAAAAATTAAATAAAAAAACCTAATAATAAATAAATAAATAAATAAATAAGTAAATCCAAAATTATTTCATGGGAAGTGCTGACGACATGAAAAAGAAGCGCAGAAGAAGAAAAGGTAAATAGAGGAGAAGAAGAAGCTAAGATGTCGCTCTCCAAACCTAAGAGAAAAGTGGATGACGAACACAGACAATTCCAAGAAAGATGGACATTACAGTATTTTTTTGTTGAGTTCGGTGGAAACGCCATCTGCCTAATATGTAAAGAGAAACTTGCCGTTCTTAAGGAATATAATCTCAAGCGACATTACACGACTAAACACGGAGAGCAGTATGAGAAATACAGCGGAGATGACAGGAACAGGCGAGCTGAGCAGCTACAAAGAGGACTGTTATCCCAGCAAGAACTTTTCACCAAAGCTGCAAAGGACAGCGATGCTGCAGTCCAGGCAAGTTATGTGGTCAGTGAATTAATCGCCAAGGCGGGAAAGCCATTTACTGAGGGGCCGTTTCTGAAGGACTGCATGCTACGAGTTGCTGATATTCTGTGTCCCGAAAAGAAAAGCCTGTTTAACAACATTTCGCTGTCGGCAAACACTGTGGCAGAGCGGATTGATGGACTTTCTAATAATATCTATGAACAGTTACGGGAGAAAGCAAAACGTTTCACTGCATTCTCTGTGGCGCTTGATGAGAGCACTGATGCAACTGACAATGCTCAGCTTGCAATTTTCATCAGGGGTGTGGATGACAAGTTTGAGGAGCACATACAGTACAGGCCAAAAGATTGGACACACCTTCTCATTCAATGCGTTTTCTTTATTTTCATGACTATTTACATTGTAGATTCTCACTGAAGGCATCAAAACTATGAATGAACACATGTGGAGTTATGTACTTAACAAAAAAAGGTGAAATAACTGAAAACATGTTTTATATTCTAGTTTCTTCAAAATAGCCACCCTTTGCTCTGATTACTGCTTTGCACACTCTTGGCATTCTCTCCATGAGCTTCAAGAGGTAGTCACCTGAAATGGTTTCCACTTCACAGGTGTGCCTTATCAGGGTTAATTAGTGGAATTTCTTGCTTTATCAATGGGGTTGGGACCATCAGTTGTGTTGTGCAGAAGTCAGGTTAATACACAGCCGACAGCCCTATTGGACAACTGTTAAAATTCATATTATGGCAAGAACCAATCAGCTAACTAAAGAAAAACCAGTGGCCATCATTACTTTAAGAAATGAAGGTCAGTCAGTCCGGAAAATTGCAAAAACTTTAAATGTGTCCCCAAGTGGAGTCGCAAAAACCATCAAGCGCTACAACGAAACTGGCACACATGAGGACCGACCCAGGAAAGGAAGACCAAGAGTCACCTCTGCTTCTGAGGATAAGTTCATCCGAGTCACCAGCCTCAGAAATCGCAAGTTAACAGCAGCTCAGATCAGAGACCAGATGAATGCCACACAGAGTTCTAGCAGACCCATCTCTAGAACAACTGTTAAGAGGAGACTGCGAATCAGGCCTTCATGGTCAAATAGCTGCTAGGAAACCACTGCTAAGGAGAGGCAACAAGCAGAAGAGATTTGTTTGGGCCAAGAAACACAAGGAATGGACATTAGACCAGTGGAAATCTGTGCTTTGGTCTGATGAGTCCAAATTTGAGATCTTTGGTTCCAACCGCCGTGTCTTTGTGAGACGCAGAAAAGGTGAACGGATGGATTCCACATGCCTGGTTCCCACTGTGAAGCATGGAGGAGGAGGTGTGATGGTGTGGGGTGTTTTGCTGGTGACACTGTTGGGGATTTATTCAAAATTGAAGGCACACTGAACCAGCATGGCTACCACAGCATCCTGCAGCGACATGCCATCCCATCCGGTTTGCGTTTAGTTGGACGATCATTTATTTTTCAACAGGACAATGACCCCAAACACACCTCCAGGCTGTGTAAGGGCTATTTGACCAAGAAGGAGAGTGATGGAGTGCTGCGGCAGATGACCTGGCCTCCACAGTCACCGGACCTGAACCCAATGGAGATGGTTTGGGGTGAGCTGGACCGCAGAGTGAAGGCAAAGGGGCCAACAAGTGCTAAACACCTCTGGGAACTCCTTCAAGACTGTTGGAAAACCATTTCAGGTGACTACCTCTTGAAGCTCATGGAGAGAATGCCAAGAGTGTGCAAAGCAGTAATCAGAGCAAAGGGTGGCTATTTTGAAGAAACTAGAATATAAAACATGTTTTCAGTTATTTCACCTTTTTTCGTTAAGTACATAACTCCACATGTGTTCATTCATAGTTTTGATGCCTTCAGTGAGAATCTACAATGTAAATAGTCATGAAAATAAAGAAAACGCATTGAATGAGAAGGTGTGTCCAAACTTTTGGCCTGTACTGTATATGTGCGAGAAACTGTTCTCTACAATGAACTTTAACAAAAGCAAGTACAGGACAAGGCTTACAGATGCTCATCTTGAAGCTGTACTCAGAGTTTCAACTGCAACATCCATCAGAGTAAATACAGCTCAGCTATGTGGACAGAAGCGCTGCCAGGTATCTGGCAAGAAATAAAGCACAAGTGGACTCAGAAGCAAAGTTTCTGTTGAGTGAAATGTTAAAATAGGTTATTCAAGCTAAAAAATTGCACTAACTGTTAAAATGTGCATACAAAGTTAGAGTTATTTTTGTGTTGTTATTTAATATGAAGACAATATGAACAGAAGTGCTGTCAGTTCATGAAATGCTTTCATAAGTTATTTAAGAATGAGGCCAAAAACATTTGCACTTACTGTGAATTTAATAGTTTTGCAATACAGTATTTGAAAAGAAACTCCGTTTTCAGAAATATTTGTGAGTTTTTTATTTTTTTGATACTCGTCTCAAACACTGAAGTGACCCCCCACTGAGATGACAATGCCAGCAGTGGCCCCCAGCTCATTTGAGTTTGAGACCCCTGCAATAGAGCATGCATTTTACCTGCTGAAGAGGAGACTGAAGGGAGTAACCCCCCAAAACAAACAACAACTGAAAGAGGCTGCGGTGAAAGCCTGGAAGAGCATCACAAAAGAAGAATGCAAAAGTTTGGTGATGTCAGTGGGTCACAGGCTTGATGCAGTTATTGAAAGCAAAGGATTTGCAACTAAATATTAAGTCTCATTCACTTTAATCTATTTTAAGTTTATATGTTCCAATACTTTTGCTCACCTAAAAATTGTGTGTTCCATTACAAATAATGCTATCTTCTAAGTTGTGTATCAGATCACCTGGGCAACAAAACACACCTGTCAGTGACATGTTCCAATACTTTTGCTCTCATGAAAAATGGGTGGGTTCAAACAAAAGGTGCTATCTTCTAAATTGTGTATCAGATCCAGATGTAAATACCTGGAAATAAAAGCTGAAATGTTGATCTCTTGTCTCATATTCATCTTTTGATGTCAAACCCAAATGTTTTCAGTCTACAACAAAAGTAAACGAATTGGACTCACTGTTCCAATACTTTTGGAGGGCACCGTATATGAAGGCTATTCTTGTGCTGTATGATGTCTCATACGTTGTTGCAGCATCTTTCGGTTTAATACCATTTGTAACACAGATTTGGATTGCATTGAATCTGAAATGTTAAAATGGTCAAAGATCTAAAATACCACATTAAGACATCTAGACCTTAAGAAACACCATAGAAAAATCCATGCTGTGATCAACTGATAAACTGTACAGTTCGCCCCAAAGTGGGGGTCTGATGCCCTCCAGAGGGGGGATATGGAGTGCAGATGACCTTCTGACTTGACTTTGACCAAAGTCGGGTGTATAAGGAGAAGCAGAGTTGGAAGCAGCAGCTTGAATGATGAATGTGTGTGACTGTGTGTGTATGGGAAAGCTTGCAGGTCTGACACATATTTGTGAACTGATACTGCTCGTTTGTCTGACACTATAAACTGTTAGAACGTCCCAGTTCAGCAGCTTTGTGCAAGTCTTTGTCAAAGTCTCTCTTATTTGAAGTCTCGTTGATGCTCAGCTGCTGCTTAGTGTAGCAATTATTAATCCAAAGAGAGTGTTGTGAAAATATTCAGTGACTTTTAATTCAGTCAGTAGGCTGGAAACAAAGGAACTATACAAACACAATAAACAGAGAAAGTAAAACCAAAATAAAGAGAAATCAGAGCTTAGATCTGTTGATCCCAGCCCTCGTCATGAAAACATTTGAACACATTGTCAAATCTGAACTTTAATTCTCCGTACAGGACACGCTGGACCTCTTACAGTTTGACGTAAATAGGACAATCGTGAAATTATTCTTTTCTGCGTTTATTAAGTCTGTTCGTTTTTTCAACATTGTCTGTTGGTTTGGAAATCTGAGCCTTAAAAACAAGAACAAGTTGGGAAGAGTGGTCAAGTTGTGCTGTAAGATCACTGGTGTTACTTAAAATAACGTACAGCATCTGTATGAAGAGAGGGTCGCCTCTAAAGCTCGGTCGATTGTCTCAGACTCTCAACATCCTCTCCATGTGGAGTGTCAGTTGCCTCCATCAGGGCGGAGGGTGTGCCTCCCTAAATGCAGCACTAAGTGTTACGGATCATCTTTTGTTCCGTCTGCTGTCACTTCTCTTAACCACTGGTGACCACCTGTTTGTCCATGATTTATCCCTGACAGCGTGTGATTCTGGATTCTGTGCGTCTATTTTGTTCTACAGCACAGACCAAATGGTTCTTCTAGAAAGAATATCTGCAGACCTGACTGTGAGAAGTTCATTCATTCATTCATCTTCTAACCGCTTCATCCTCTTGAGGGTCGCGGGGGGGTGGAGCCTATCCCAGCTACATTGGGCGAGAGGCAGGGTTCACCCTGGACAGGTCACCAGACTATCACAGGGCTGACACATAGAGACAGACAACCATTCACACTCACATTCACACCTACGGACAATTTAGAGTTATCAATTAACCTGCATGACTTTGGACTGTGGGAGGAAGCCGGAGTGCCCGGAGAGAACCCACGCTGACACGGGGAGAACATGCAAACTCCGCACAGAAGGGCTCCCACGCCCGGGATCGAACCGGCAACCCTCTTGCTGTGAGGCGAGAGTGCTAACCACCACACCACCGTGCCGCCCGTGACTGTGAGAAGTTTTCACTGATATTATTTGTTAAATAGAAAAATGTTAAATATGTCACAGGTTCTCTGTAATTATCAGCACCTGGCTGCGTATTGATCTGGGCTGACACCTTATCAGCTCTGAGGTGAACTGAGCTGATGTTATGTGAAGTTATGTGCAGAGAAGATTTCCCACGGGAGCGTCTCCCCTGAAGCCAATCATATCAGTCACAGTCCATCAGTGGTGGAGAAGTATTCAGATCCTTATGTAAAAGTACTAACACCACACTGTAAAAATACTCTGTTACAAGTGAAAGTATGGAAGTATAATCAGAAAAACGTAGTTAAAGTATTTAAAGTATCAAACTGTGACTGTTACATTATTATGATTCTGACTTGAATGTAAAATCAGGATGATGTTGTTGTAGTTGGTTGAAGTGACGCTCATTTTGATCGTTAAGGATTAATCTGCTGATTTATTGTGAAAATAGTGAGACATGTTGGTCACAATGATCCAGAGCCCAACGTGACACCTCACATTGTTCAGCCCTTTCAAACAGGAGTTGTGCAAATTTGCAGGAAAGCCCAATCAGTGTTTTTTCAGCATTGGCAGTATAAAAACAAAATCGGGGAGTGCAGCAAAATGCCGCCTACCTACTTTTGTTTATACAGAATGTGCCTTTTTCGGGGCAATGGGGGGCGTGAGCAAGTAACAAAACGTGTAGCTCAGCGTGTGACGTAAACAGTGACGTGGGAGGGAAGCCGCGGCTGGTCAGTCCTTCGGTGATTCTCTCGTAAGTCGGCCCGTCCTTCACCGTCCCCGTCATCTGACGGTTAATGGCCTCTTTGTTTGCGAGGACAAGGAGGGCGCGCAATTCCTTGTCTCCCCAGTTGCTCATCTTTACAGTGTCTGTCAGGTTTGTGTTTCCCTCTTGCTACTAGCTGCTCGCTAATTCCTGCTATCAGCTGTTTCCTGTTTATCCAGGCAGCCCACTCTGACATCTCTCCACTTAGTGCATGTATAGGTCCTGTTTGTGCATGTGTGTCTTTCAGACCTGTGTGTAATTGACAACAGAGTGAAAAATTGAATTTCCCCTCAGGGATTAATAAAGTATATAAAATTAAAAATTAAAAAAAAAATTAAATTATCCTGGCTTCAAATCAATCAGTTTTATTTATACAGCCCAATATCACAAATCACAATTTGCCTCACAGGGCTTTACAGCATACGACATCCCTCTGTCCTTATGACCCTCACAGCTGATCAGGAAAAACTCCCCAAAAAACCCTTTAATGGGGAAAATATGAGCAGGGGAAATCTCCGCTTGTCGCTAGGCTAATCTATACAACGTTAAATGCCATAGGCGTGTGCTGATAATGTTAGCATGTTGTATTTGTTTGGAAAACGGGTTCAGTATAAGACAGTTGTTTTGTCAATGAATGTTGTGAGTTGTAATGGAGCAAAATTATGTGCCGTTACCTTTGTTACATGTTGCTGCTGTCCCTGTTTTTTTATGAGTAGAGAAAAATGTGTCCAGATAAAGACAAGTGTGTTTGTGTGTGTTTAATGTGTGTTTAATGTGAGTTTAATGTGTGTTTAATGTGAGTTTAATGTGTGTTTAATGTGAGTTTAATGTGAGTTTAATGTGTGTTTAATGTGAGTTTAATGTGTGTTTAATGTGAGTTTAATGTGAGTTTAATGTGAGTTTAATGTGTGTTTAATGTGAGTTTAATGTGAGTTTAATGTGTGTTTAATGTGAGTTTAATGTGTGTTTAATGTGAGTTTAATGTGAGTTTAATGTGTGTTTAATGTGAGTTTAATGTGTGTTTAATGTGAGTTTAATGTGAGTTTAATGTGTGTTTAATGTGAGTTTAATGTGTGTTTAATGTGAGTTTAATGTGTGTTTAATGTGAGTTTAATGTGAGTTTAATGTGTGTTTAATGTGAGTTTAATGTGTGTTTAGTGTGTGTTTAACGTGTGTTTAGTGTGTGTTTAGTGTGTTTAGTGTGTGTTTAACGTGTGTTTAACGTGTGTTTAATGTGTGTTTAGTGTGTGTTTAGTGTGTTTAATGTGTGGTTAATGTGTGTTTCTGTGTTTAATGTGTGTTTAATGTGAGTTTAATGTTAGTTTAATGTGTGTTTAGTGTGTGTTTAATGTGCGGTTAATGTGTGTTTCTGTGTTTAATGTGTGTTTAGTGTGTGTTTAGTGTGTTTAATGTGCGGTTAATGTGTGTTTCTGTGTTTAATGTGTGTTTAATGTGAGTTTAATGTGAGTTTATTGTTAGTTTAATGTGAGTTTAATGTGTTTAATGTGCGTTTAATGTGTGTTTAGTGTGTGTTTAATGTGTGTGTGTTTTGAATGAACTAAACTTGACAGTCTCAGTTTACAGTCTTTGGAGTGTGTCCATGGCTCTGGGGAAAAAGCTGTAGCCTACTCGAAGTATAAAGCAGCATGAAAAGTAAAGCAAAGTTCAAGTACCTCGATTTGTACTTGAGTAAAAGTGCTTATTTCAAAGAAAATTCTCTCTACAACAGAAGTGAAACTTGTCAGAGTGGATTTAACAGAACAGAAACAGAGAGGAGGATCTGACAGACTGAGTGTTCCAGGTCGTTTGGTGGTCATTAGGCAGTGGGAGGCTTTCTGTTCTCGGACACTGAAGCAAATGGCTGAGTAGAGATTTCTGGCACTTAACTTCCTTCCTCGGCACATGGAGAGGGGAAAAAATCTCAAGAGACTAAGTTTTACCTCTCAACAAGACAACAGCTACAAGACCTCAGTGAGGAACAAATCTGTGTCCCAACAACACCACTGATGTTGAAGTTGGAATAAAAATGAATACTCTGAACAGTTAGACTGCCTCAAAAGAAACCCTCTTGTAAAACACTTCATACTCTGATCAGCTCTGTGACGACTAAAGGAGGATTCTGCCTCTTCAAATGGCTTCAGACTGAAAAAGGAAGAAGCACTTGGTGCCTGTATTCTAGGAATGCAAGGATTGTGAAATTCTGGGCTGATGTTGATACTACAACTACCGAGGTGTTACGCTTTTGAGTTGTTTTGGCAAGCTTTTTACTATACTTAATGCAAGGTTGTGCACGTTTTGTGAAAATAATAATATCCTGAAGGAAAATGGGTACTCCACAGCTGACTATATTTTTGTCTCTATTGACAACAGCAAAGCATTTGATATGGTATGGAGAGATGCACTTTGGTTTAAACTACAGAAATAAGGTATTAATGGCAGATTGTTTAATATTATTGTGAATATGTATGATCATATCAAATCCTGTGTTTTTGTTAAAAGAGAAAAATCTGAGTTTGTTGTCAGACAGGGCGAATACTATTTGCCGTCTTTATAAATGATCTTGAGGAATACTTAATTGTAAATGGATGTGAGCCGGCACGATGTAGCGATGCCATGATAGATAGTTACGTTAAAGTCATGGTACTTATGTACGCGGACGACACTATCACCATGGCTACAACAAAAGAAGGACTGCAAAAAGGAATTGATCAAATGTGCCACTTCTGTCAGAAATGGAAACTCACTATAATAAAACTAAACTTACAATATTTGGCCACCGTGAAGTTGATGCTGAAATGTATCAGTTCCTCTGTAATGCTGAGGAGCTAGAAATTGTACATGGTTTTAAATATCTAGGAAGTCTTTTCAACTACAACGGGTCTTTCAAATCTGCTATCGAGGATTTCTATAAACGGGCTTCAAGAGCTCTGTTTCCTTTACTGTGTTGATAGGAAAGAACTTCTGGTTCAGAGACAAAATAGTAAAAGATGCACAATAGACGACAAGTTGATCTTCAAGTGACGGTTTAATAGCAGCGCTGCAGAGAAGGTACAGTTCTCTCAGTCTGTCACATAAATATCGACACTTTATAGTTGGCCAAAACCCACGTCTGAAACCATCATACATCCCTCTAACCTAGGTAATGTTTTTCTCAGGGCACTCCTATGTAATTGCCCGGGGCCCCCTTGGTAACTGATCTGTGGCATCCCTATACACGTCATCCATTAGCATCCAGACTTTGGGTCTCTGCCAAAACCAGATCCAGATGTGCTGTCCATCAATCAATACAATGAATACAAACATGACGTATGTCTATTCAAGTGTAATTTCTGTAAAATGTCTCCCTTCTCAAACCCCATACCTCGCAGGCATACAGCATAACTGGCATCACCAGCCTGTCAAAAAGCTCTAGTCTAATATCTATTGGTAAATCAAACTTCCTACATTTACACATGTTAGGATGAAGCGACCTAGGCAATTCCTCAAGTATATTTTGAAAGTTAAAATGTCAACTTGTAATAATATGGTTTATGGCGAACTTGGAAGATACCCTTTATGTGTTGATATCAAAACACCAATATCAGATGAATGCGGTTTTTCTTATGTTTGGTCAGACCACAGATGTGATAACATCAAATGTTTGAAGATGGCAGTTGAGCAGAGGTTAAAGGATCAGTTTGTGCAGAAGTGACATTATGAACTCCAGAGCATGTCCTCATGTGATTTACATTGTGAATTTAAAGAGGATTTTAAGTTTGAAAAATATTTACTCTGTGAAATCAAGAAGTACAGTCAGGCCATCGGTAACGTTCAGTGAATGAAAGGTTTTGTAATTTGTGTAACGATGGCCAGATGAATATCACGTTTAGTTTGAATGTAAAAATTTAACCATCTCTGAGAACAGAAACAAGTACTTGCCTAAATATTCTTTAAACTGCCCATGTATGTTCAAATGTATAGCTTTATTGCAGACTGATAATTCAAGAACAATATGTAAACTGGGTGCTTTCTTGAATAATGTTTTTTCAATGTTTTTTCATTTTGTTTGCCGTTTGCTTTGTTTTGTTTTTTGTCTTGTTTGTACTCCATACCACAATTGTGCTGAAGAGTTAATAAATATGACTACGACTATAAAATAAAAATGTGGCCTATAGCTGATACCAATCTCTTGTTGTTGTTGGTGTCTATTTTGTTTAGTTGATATTTAGTCCCCCATTTGTGCAGGGAAACAAAGAAATGTTCATAATAAAAAAATAGCCAAACTGTTTTATAGTGGCCTAATTAAACCCTTCATTACACTATATTTGAATGAGCCCAAATTCAGTCATATACATTTATGAAACAATCTTTAAAATAACCTTTCACATGAAAAACGGCTTCTTAAAGCCTCAGTGTGTAAAAATGGTGAGTAACAGTGACATCAGCGGTCAAATTCTAGATTGCAGGGCTCACTCGCTCACCTCTCCCGTCGGGTAAGTGACGGTGGCCTCGTAGGACAAAAAGCCTTGCACAGACAAGCAGAGTTTTTCGAGTTTTTCAGGAGTATCTAGCGACCAGGTGAATATTTATTTAGGAATCTAAACCATGTTACGATATGTTATAGCTGACCAGTAAGATATAGTTATCTGTGAGATATAACGTTATGTTAGGAGTGTTTTATTCCTAATTGTTTTGGTAACACGAGCAAACATTAGCACAGTAACGCTAAAATAACACGTTTTATGTGATAGTCACTGCACAGTGCGGCAAATATAGGCTGGTACGATTATAATATATGCGTCTCCAGAGTGTTCTTCCACAGGACACAGGGAGAGGAGGAAGACCAGGGAGAGGAAGGGGGCGAGGGGGTAACGATAGTGTCTTGGCTAGAGGGAAGAGGGGAGAGGAGGAGGAGGAGAGGGTGGCAGCCTTCGCAGCAGCACGAGAGGAATCAACAGATTAAACTGTAGGCTAGGCTAACCATTTAGCTGTAGCTCTGGGATAACGTTAGCACGTAAACATAGCCGTCACTGGAACTTAGACGAGAGGGGAAAGTAGTTGCAAACATGAAGGCAAAATGATTTTAAAACATCAGATTGAATTACCTGTCTAGCAGAAAGCAGGCAGCCTCCACATCCCTTGTGAAATCCTTCTCCTTCACGAGTTCTTTCCACCTGGAATAAGCAACGCCGATATTCACTCGCGTTCTGTCCCGTCCTCGCTTATCTGATCTTTTTCTTTTACTCGGTGGCGTGGTTTCCCTCTCACAGGGCAAAACATGTGTGTGGTCCTCCATTTAAAGTGCGACAGAATCATAAAAGTACAAAGCAGGTTCACGCAGAAGCGCCCCGGATTGAGCTTCACCTTCTGTCTCCAGTGACGGCAAGTTCTAGGTAAACGTGAAAGGCGAAGCGCGTATATCCCTTTCAGCCACTGTATTCAAATATGACGATGCAAGAGGGCAGACCGCGCCCTGCCTGTGTATATATAGAGAACTCTTTCTAAGCCTATGAGAAAGCTTCCATTTGTATGTGAATTGCATTACACTTTAGCAAATATATATTTATGAAAGCAATAGTTGATATTTGCTAATAAACAACCACGTAAATTACACACTGTAACTTTAAGTCTTTTTACTGAAAATATCACGATTCCCTCTGATATCTATTTTATATTGCTGTAAAAACATCAAACAGCTGTTGCTTAAACCACTGAAATCATCAGGCCTGTATTTGGGACAGGCCTTTAATTCCTTTACACAAAACTGTAGTTCAGCAAAGATCGAGAAATACAATCAAATAGCTTATTTAAACCAGTATGAATTTTAATTTAATTTTTAATTTTATATACTTCATTAATCCCCCTGCGGGGAAATTCTTTTTTTTCACTCTTTTTGTCATTAACACACAGGTTTATGGAATATTTAGGAATATTGTTTGTATAAAAATTAGGCTCAGACAATATATCAATGATGAATCCTTTATCTGATCTAACTCTGACAGACACAACAAATTCTCACTCTGAACTCGTCATATATTGACGTTTGCTCATGGACTCTCCACGCCCAGATACGAAGCACCTGGGTGTGTTGGTTGTTGACGTTCTGGGACGCCGTGTCAACTTCAGCCTGTTACATGCATTGTCTGATTTCAAAACACACTTCTTTCACAGGAAATGTACAGTTTGCATACAGTCTCTTTCAAAATAAACAAACACAAAAGAACAGGGTTTGGCTTTAGAATCTTATGGGACGCGAATATTTTGATTGTCTCATGTGGTGATAAGAGTGATAGCACATGTTAAAGGAGCTGTTGTGCACAGATTTAAATACAGGTGTGCCTTGAGATTTAGGCTGGGCACAAAAGGTTTGAAAACCACTGGCTTAGTCTTAAATACAGAAGATTTGTTTTACTGTAGTTGTCATGTGGGTAACTTCTTCTTTCCTCTTGCACTCTGTGCGTTCATGCATGCATACAAGAAGCTGAATTCCACCTTAAACTCAGACAAGTGAGAGCATGAGGGAGGTATTTACGGCTATCTGTTGCCCTGAGGGGAAATAACCTGCCTTTGTCTTTGTGTCAGTTTTATCAGTCACCCAGTGACAGATCAGGGCTGGGTCAATGTTTTAAACATTTCTCTTCAGCAAAACTGCAAACCAACATTACAGTAACATCTGTTGTACAGCTGTGTTGTGCTGAAGTAGACAAAAGACCTCTGATCTGTACATGAAGCTGCTCACAGACACAACAACAAGAGAACACACACAGAGCTGTCAGCAGAGGAGCTCACTGTCAAAACAGTCAAAATATAAAGGTTATTTACCTGTTAGTGGGAGTCAATGGAAGATATCCGTCTCAGTTGTGTGGTGTGAATGAGTGCTGGGTCAAAATGAAAGTGGCCTGTGCAGAGCTCGGCTCCTCCCCCTACTTCCTGTTCCTCTCTGAAGAAGTCATTCCAGTACTTCCCTCCTATGAGCGTTAATCATGCTCCTGTGCTCTGACACACCCGGGATATATGTTTCTTATCCTTGAAGCAGAGGCATAACTCACTGCAGAGGGCCGGAGCTGCAGAGCAGATAAGATGTGGGGGCTTCCCGAGTAACTGTTGTATTGATGATCTGTCAGGCCAGCTGGTTTTATGTTCGCACCCGCCCAGATGATGTAATACTTGTAACAAGACAAACCACAGGCAATTCATCTGTTCACAGTGCTGGGCAAATTTAAAGATTAGAAACAACTGAAGTGAACAAGAGTCCGTAAACCGTGCATCATGACCCTGCAAGGATCAACACATTCTCACTGCGATCTCGTCACATATCAACGTTTTGGTCTGTGTCAAGTTCTGTTCTTTCAAGATACACTTCCATTTTCACAGGAAATTTAACGTTTCCATACAGTCCCTTTCAAACTTAAAGCACTACGTCAGTACATCACCAGGAATTTACTTTTTTTCCCTTCAACAACAAAAAGAACAGGGTTCGGCTTTAGAATCTGAAAGGAAAGAAAAGAGGTGTTGTGGGCACGCCCTCCTGGTAGGAGGCCCCGGGGCAGACCCAGAACACACCTGAAGGATTACATGTCTCATCTGGTCTGGGAACACCTCAGGTCTCCCAGGAGGAGCTGGAAAGTGTTACTGGGTAGAATGACGTCTGGGGTGCTTTGCTCGGCCTGCTGCCCCCGCGACCCGACCCCAGATAAGCTGATGAAAATGGATGGATGGATGTACTGAGGTGGTGCAGGAATCTCTGTGGCTACAAACTTAAAGTGAAGCAAGTTTATTGCAACTCACTTCACACACAAAGGCATGGGCCTTTTCATTTTAAAATAAAGCTGCAAACTGCAGCTGGAGGCTACATACATCATATCATGCTAAAAGTCTGAGGCTAAAGCGACACGTCACAGGAAAAAACTGTGCAGTCTGTTATTAGAATAAAAACGTATTATAAAGTGGTTTCCTTTATGGTCCAGTTGACCTATAGCCTTCCTTTGTCTGTGATCAGTGCAAATCTTGAAGAAGGCCATGTGGCCGAAACGTTGATTTAAATAAACTGCATATGGAGCCATAGTAAGTCTTTATAACATGACATTATTCAGATGTTTGTTCACAATCAGGGCAACAAGACGGTTAAAGTCTATTGAGGGCGGGGCCGGCTAGATGCACTCATAAAACCTGATAAAAATATATATACCTAGCTTTACTGAGTTAAATGAATGTTGTTTATTAACCTTTAAACATCCAGTAATCAGTAAAGTTCAGTGGTGCACTGTGTAACTACAGGTCACTGTTCTAGGAACCTGTGAAGGTAAAGAGCTCTGCAGTGCGCTCTGTGCAGGACTCTGACCCTGATGAGTCTCATCAGAGGAGGGACCAATGATATCTTATCAGCTAAGTATTAAAAAAACAAAATCTTAGTTTCATATTCATTCATCCACCCACCTGCATTGAGACACCCTGCATCAGCATCTACCTTACAGTAAGTGATCTTTTCCTCTCTATATATTAATACATTTAAGGTCCTGTTAGAAACAGTTAGTGAGAAGGAGACTCAGTGTTGATACCACTACCTGTTGGCTTCAACCACATTTTCACCATGCGGTTCAGTTTGGTACACAAGAACGTGTTTTTTTTCTCTGTGTCCACTGTGAGAAGTTGTGGATGGTACCAGTACAATCATTTTTGTGCAGGGGTGAGTTGTGGCCAGTTTAAAGCTTGTGTACAGTTAGACATGCATTAGATGTTGGAAAATGACAATACGTGACCACAGATAAAAAGCTTAGAAGTGCATTTCAATCAGGAGAGACAGAAGAATAAAGTAAAGATATTATTTGATACAGAATATGAGTGAACAGACGAACAGATGATTTGTGCTGATAGGATTTAACAGAAGTCTTTGGACGCCAGACGGAGATATCTTACTATAGAATGACTCTATAAACTGTGTGTGTGAGTGTGTGTTCCACGTTTTTCTCCTCACTGACTTGGTCAATCCATGTGAAATTTGGCACAGTGGTAGAGGGTCATGGGAGGATGCCAATGAAGCAATATTACATCAATTGGCCAAAGGGGGGCGCTATAGCAACCCATTGAAATGTCAAACTTTGAATGGGCATATCTCATGCCCCGTATGTCGTAGAGACATGAAACTTTGCACAGAGATGCCTCTCCTCATGAGGAACACATTTGCCTCAAGAACCCATAACTTCCACTTATATAGATTTTCCACCATTTTGAATTTGTTGAAAAACACTTCAAATGGATCTCTTCCTAGGAAGTTTGAGCGATCTGCATGAAACTGGGTGAACATAATCTAGGGAGCAATATCTAAAGTTCCCTCTTGGCAAAAGTTGGAAAACTTCCTAAAACTGAGCTTCTATAAGGCAATGAATATTGCGGAGGGCGTGGCTCATCACATAAAGGTGTAGAACATCTCAAGGGTTTCACCCATCACCACGCAACTTTGTAGGCATATGACCACACATAATCTGAGGGGACCCCTCCATTATTGACCCCATCAAACAAAATGGGGGCGCTAGAGAGCTCATTTCTTATCTAGGCCTAACCGCCATATGGATTTTTACTAAACTTGGTAGATATGTAGAACAGGACGCCTCAAGGTGACTGGAGAAATTTAACTCTAATTGGCAACTGGGTGGCGCTATAACAACAGGAGCCTATCCCAGCTGACACTGGGTGAGAGGCAGGGTTCACCCTGGACAGGTCACCAGACTATCACAGGGCTGACACATAGAGACAGACAACCATTCACACTCACATTCACACCTACGGACAATTTAGAGTCACCAATTAACCTGCATGTCTTTGGACTGTGGGAGGAAGCTGGAGCACCTGGAGGAAACCCACGCTGACACGGGGAGAACATAAAGGCTCCCCCAACCCCAGGGTTCGAACCAGGAACCCTCTTGCAGTGAGGCAACAATGCTAACCTCTACACCACTGTGCTGCCGAGTTTCTTTTCGCCGATATGTTTCAGCAATGCTGTGGTTAACATGTAGTTAGGTTTTGGCACAAAAACACTCGGTTACAGTTGGGACAAGATCATGCTTTGGCTTAAAATACCTGATTTTAGAGGCACAATCTCTGCTGGCACTATCCCCGGTGGGAAAACAGCCGCGGGTCGCCACAAAACAGTCTGTTTTGTTGGTTGTTGTTCCAGATCAGTGGTCTACTGCTGGGTTAGCATCTCACGTAGGTGACACACAAGGCAGCTTATATAAATGGGCTGCACTTGTATAGCGCTTGCCAAGTCTTCTGACCACACTACATGTCACATTTGCCCATTCACACACTGGTGACCGAGGCTACCATACAAGGTGCCACCTGCTACTCAGTAACCATTCACTTGCACTCACACACTGCAGAACAGCCTTCACAATTTGGGGTTCGGTATCTTGCCTAAGGATGCCTCAACACGCGGACTGGAGGAGCTGGGGATCGAACTGCTGATCATCCGATTGGTGGATGACTCGCTTTACCTCTGATCCACAGCCTCCCCTATATAAGAGCGTATATAGTATATACTACATCATATCGTTATGTATGAAATTCATCACAACAAATGTAAGGTACTCATGGTTTGCAGAAATGTACAGTGCCAACATTTTCTTCTGGCGACTGAGCTGCAGTCCAGGTTACCTTCCATCAGCTCAGCTCATGTTGTGCCGATCACACTCAGCTGTGTTACAATCACTGTAACTTTCCTCAACAATTTCATAATGTCTAACTAATGTCAGTCCATTTGTCCCATGCTAACCACCTCTCTGTCTCCAGCTGATCATGGAGATCCTTCAGCCCTTAAGGGGCCTCTACAACCTGTTGGACAGGGTGAAGAAAAATAATCAGCAGTGCCCCCACGTTGAGCAGAGACTCAGAGCCCTGGAGAAACTGATGCTTTTCATCCTAAAGAAGGAGCAGGAAGAACTCTCTGATGACGTCATCAAGGCTCTGGGGAAACTCAACGAGGTTATTTTATCAGCTGCTGAGTTGATCAGGAAATTCACAGGGTCATTCAAGCTGACTCAGGCAGTGAAATCCAACGACTACAAATTAGAGTTTGACAACCTGAACAAAAGTCTCACTGATGCCTTTGTGACTTTGTCTGCGGCTCTGCATGTCCACCAGGGGAAGAGGCTGGACGAGCAGGAGAACATGTTGCAGGAGCAGAGGAAGATGCTGGCAGAGCAGGAGAGGAAGCTGGCAGAGCAGGAGAGGAAGCTGCAACGAGTGGAGTCAAAATTAGCGTATGAATGTCGGGCATACTACTGTGTTCTGCAATAAAGAGGAGCATAGTCCATGTGGGTGGAGCAGCACTTAGATCTTTCTGATCAGTCACAGACACTCATGAAGATTAGATTCTGGAAATAAGTCTCAACATCATGTTTCAGACTCTAATAATCATGCCAACTATTAATTCCTTTATGTAATATTGAGAATTTTTCCTTCAGGATTTGGTGACAGTGTTGGTTCCTGATGTTTTGGTGCAGGAGGCAAACTGGCACTTCCAAGCAGGGGTGTAAATATAGACATTGCATGCAGTGCAGTTGTAGTGGGGCCCCTGAGGTGGAGGGGCCCGTAGAGAGGTCGGGCCCTTGCAAGTGATTCAGATTGCCACCTTGGAAATATACCCGTGTTCAAGGATAAAAAAAAAGAATATCATTATTTTCAAAATGTGCCGTTTGCTATATATGTCCTCAAAAAGACAAACACACATCGACGTCATGGTTTTCTTTTTTCTTTTTTGAATAGTCAGCAGCGATCTAAAAGAAAATTATATGCTTTTCTATATAAGCTATAAAATCTATAAATATACTATAAAACTATTCAATTAAACGATTAATCTCTTACTGTCTTTAATATTTTTGTCAGACATGCAGTGATGAGTGCTGGGTAATATGTACGTTGATGTCGTTGACAATACATGTATGATAGCATGGGCCCACAATAATAGTGTGCACTGGGGCCTGTCGTAGCTTCCTTTACACCACTGCTCTGGAATGTGGAGCAAACATGCAAACCGAATAAAACACACTTATGCACATCTGTCTGAAAGACTGTCTATGTGTATTTCTGTGTCCGTGTGTACAACAGTTTTAGTCCTGAATCTACACACTACACAAGTTTTATTCACGTGGCTTCAGGTGCAGACCAGACAGAAGATCGGTTTTAAAGCTGCTTTCCTTCAGTTTTCATTGTTCAGGAGGTTTTTACAAGGAACTGAATTATTGGCAGAGGTCTCTTCCTCTCCAGAACAAACAGAGCAGGTGATATAAACAGGTTGCAGCGTAACTTAAGGCCTAAGAGAACTTTCTTATTTAGGAGTTATTGATTATAGTTAATTAAATACATTGGGCGCCAGACAAGCACTTAAGCCTGTCAATAAATACTCAGGGAGCCGCTCAGGCCTCAGCTGCCCCACGGTACAGGACACAAATAATCAGGTCAAAAGGTCGAAATGCAGTTTCAAACAAGTCATTATTTCAATATTTCTTTCACACTTTACACAAACCAAAGTCACTTTCTTAGAAACAGGAACATATATTGAAAACGAAAACATAAAAGTCCCAGAGAGTCTCAATGTGACTCCTTTTTTTCCACTGTCCATTATGAGAATGAGTGTCTCTGGGGGTGTGTGTGTGTGTGTGTGTGTGTGTGTGAGTAAGGGGAGGGTTTCAGTCAGTCTCTGAGGAGTTGAGAGAGGGGAAATCCAGGCTCAGTAATGAGGGATAAATTTATGGGTTGGAGAGGGGAATGGAGATGTTGTATGAGAGGGCCGGATTATTGGTTGACGGTGAGGTTGGTGAGAGCAGACAGGTGTGAGGAGAGCCTTTTATCAGCATGAATGTTCCAGTAAGCCACCATATCACTCAGCACATCCAAGATTCTCTTGTACACTTAGTATTTCCGTGGACAAACATCATAAGAGCAAAAAAAGGCAAATGAATTGATCAAACCTGCTCTTGACGTTTTCCGGAGCTGCAGAGCAACAAGTCAGCGGTTTCTCAGCTCCCGAATCCTCCGCTCCACTACAACAATAATCACAATAAAATATTAATTTCATGATTGCAATGTTAGGATCTTCAAGTTCCTCCATGAAAGGAGAACTCACCTCAAGGAGCTTGTGAAGATCAATCAAAAGGTGAATAACTTGGACTCAGAAAAATGATTTGTTTGGTTCAAAAACTTCAGCTCCTCTGCTTGACCACACCCCTCCTTCACCATTACAACCACTCCCCTGCTGTCACACCCACTCCTCCTCTGCTCAGAAGAAAAGGAGCAGCCTGCTGTTTTTAGGTGGTCTGCTACAAGGTGAAACACTGAATAAAGCAGTCTCACGTTACAAATCAGTGTTTCTCCCACGCTGCTCTTTGCAGACGATGGGCTTCTGACTGCGGTGGCCAACGCAAAAACGTGAAAATGAATACAGCTGGAGCCAGTGTTTGGTTTGTCCATTCTGGGCTACTGTAGATGACACAATATTATCGTGACTTTAGAAGTGCTGCGATACGCTGAGTATTGCAATAACATATATTGTGATTTATGACCTTTTGTTCAACTGTAAATTTTGTCCCCGAAGGGAAACTTTGTCAGCATCTGTTTTATCTAGAAAAATAAAGTTTTCAATCTGTACATCTCACCTCAATCTTTTTTTTTTCTTTGCAGCAACACCAGCAGCAGATGGTGTGTAGTGTAGTTATTCAAGTAGGCCACCAAAAGTTTGATGTGTATTTGTAATGTTAGTAATGTATATAATTAAAAAAAAATCAATACTCAGCATCTGTGTAACAATTAAGTATTGCCAAGGCAAAATATTGCGAGAAGATGCTGTGTTAATTTTTTCCCCACACCTAACATGGTGGTGCAACATGGCGATCTCCATAGACAAGTACCTGTTCCCTATATAGATACAGACGACTAATTCTAAGGTAACAAAAACACAACAATTTTTATTTTCAGGTGATTATGCACTACAGAAAACAGGCTTATTACATTATATTCAATTTCTGTCAATACATCTCTCTAAATCCTACAAACTGAACCTTTAACTTTTCACATTTGAACTTAGTCAAAGCAAAAGTTTGATTTGATCAGTTTAACTAATAATGCTTAATTTCATCACCTGGCACCAAATAAAATTTAAAAGTGACCTAACATAGAGTATGATGTACTGCGTGTGTCCACAGTCAATAATAACATGTGTTGTTCAGCCTGAACACCACAAGAGGGTGCTATGAGTCTGAAGAAATAAGTTTTAATTATACAAAATGATTGAGTGTCTTCTGATCAGTGTGCTTGTCAAACATAAAGATATCCTGCTGTAATTAATCTCTAAAAGACCATAAAAAGAGAATATGGCCATAATTAGTTCTTACAGATCATTATGTATTTCATTACAGATGTGCTCTTGAGGATAAAAATAAATCTCCAAGCTCAGATTTTGAGGTTGCTCCTTTGACAGAGCGAAAGTTCTGTGTCACATTCTAAGCAGAAGTTCTTGTTCTCTACACAGTTCACGAGTCACCACCTATGACTTGTTGAACTGACAATATTAACTTACATGACATCCAGTTTCAGTGGGAATTCTGTATTGTCGTCTGACAGCCAGCGTTTGCCCTACGCCTCAGCATTGATTGTCATTCACCACGTTTACATGTTATGGTAATGGTTCGACTAGGCCATTTAACTGGACCACTGTCCTTGTCCCAGATTACAAGCACGGGACGGGAATCGATTTATTGCCCAAAGTATGTCAGGCTCCACTACAGTAGGTGGTGATATGCCCCCTTTCAGCTTGTCAGTACTGGACCTTTTTACAGATGACCTATGATGTCACAGACCAAACAAACCAGTGTCATCCAGCTGTTCCGCCACTGTTTTGAACAGGTCACCATTCTGTGTTTAACTCCCATCCATGTATTTTAAAATATTTATCTCTTTCAGCTGACACAGCATGAATCTATGTCTCCTCGTTCGTCTAAAAATGCACACCTCTTGATGTAGATTTCACCATGTCATCAGTGGTTAGTGTTAGTAGTTCCCGGGGAGAAAACTGTGGAGCGTGTGCAGAGCGCCTCGGCTAGTTTGGATCTGACTGACTGACTGAAGTTGTCAAAATCCGGCGCTTGCCAGTGACTTGAGGTGTCAGAAACCAATTAAAGAAAGTTTCCTTTAACGTTGGCATGATACATGGCTGATTGACGTTATAGTTTAATGGTGCCCAGCAGCATCAGGGGGAAACACGGGGAGACAAGGACGAAAGTTAAGGCGGCGAAAGTCTGACTGGGGCAGGTGGGAGAATTGGTGGACGAGTCCAGTAAACACAGACTTTCTCTCGAGAGATTCTAAGGCTAAACCCTGTTCTTCCTAAATCCAAACACGTGTTTTTGTTGTTGAAGGGGGAAAAAATACATTTGTGGTGTTGTACCAATGTAGTGGATTTATTTTGAAAGAGACTGTATGTAAACATTAAATTTCCTGTGAAAACAGAAGTGTATTTTGAAAGAAGACAATGCATGTAACAGACTGAAGTTGACACGGCGTCCCAGAACATCAACATCCAACACACCCAGGGTACCTTGCACATCGCATGTGGACGTGTTCATGACCAAACGCTGATATGTGACGAGGTCACAGTGAGAATGTTCTGGAGTATATGGGCATTAAAATAAATAAATAGTAAATATATGATGTGCTACTATAGGTAACTTTTTAGAAATAATTATGAAGGGGGTGCCCTTTCCTGCCCCCCAAAATGTCTGTGCGCGGCCCTGCACTACGGACAGATGTAGTGAGAGGTGCAAGCATGCAGCTCATGGAGAGAGATCTTTGTCCTCACGTACCACAGAAATATTTTGACTTCTTACAGCATGTTTCCCTTGTTTTAAGAGAAAAAAGAGCCGTAACCATATGTTGTTACAACAGTTGCATTTTGGGGTGAAAAAGTCATTGGGCCCATGATGTTAATGGCAGGATTGGAGGCCATGTTGGTGGAGAAAGGAATGGAGGCCATGGGTCCAGGTAGAGAAATTGAGGATCTAGAGGTAGATATGATGCTGCAGACAGGCATGGGAGTTGTGGGGCTGTACACCGTCATGGTGGGCATGGTGCTGGGGTATGGTGTAGCAGGTGTGGGGCCGTACACTGCCATGGTGGGCATGGTGCTGGGTAAAGGCATAGCAGTTGTGGGGCTGTTCATCGTCATGGTGGGCATGGTGCTGGGGTATGGTGTAGCAGGTGTGGGGCTGTTCATCGTCATGGTGGGCATGGTGCTGGGGTATGGTGTAGCAGGTGTGGGGCCGTACACTGCCATGGTGGGCATGGTGCTGGGTAAAGGCATAGCAGTTGTGGGGCTGTTCATCGTCATGGTGGGCATGGTGCTGGGTAAAGGCATAGCAGTTGTGGGGCTGTTCATCGTCATGGCGGCTGTGGAGCTGGACACAGGTGTAGGGATTATGGGTCTTCTAGTCTTTCTACTTGCTTTAACAGTTGTATACACCTTGTGCAGCATGTCGCCCTGCTCAATCAGTAGAGCCCCAGACAGGACCTGGAAGGTATCAGTGAGACTTTTGTCCACCATGTAGAACTTGTCTTCATGGCTGCTGGACTTCACGAAGCTCATAAAAGCGTTACTTTGAGAGTATTTCTTCATCAGCGTCTTGGCAGAGGTCAGAGTGGTGCAGAGTTCCCTCAGAGAGTTCTCCACAGTGGCAGAGATTCGTCTTGGCCCTCTTTTTTTGATGGCAAGAACCAGTTCCTCCAGTGCTTTGACTCTCTGGGCGACTTGCTGGCAGCGTTCCTTGTTGGCCTTCACATTCTGAGCCAGCTTGTAGATTTTAAAACACAACGACAAGGTAAAATCCACAAGTGACACAATGTTACCTAACGGATCCAACACCTGTGAAGACAGAGAAGCAGTTGGCTTAGATTGACATGAAATGGTGCCACAGTTAGCTGAACTCAAAGGAAACTTTGGTATTTTTTAACCTGGTCTCTATTTTTCCATGTTTTTGTGCCCAAGTAACAAATGGAGACAATCTCTGAAATTGTTCCAGTATTGAAAAAGGCTACAATGTAAATACCTGGGGACAATCGTGCATCGTCAATTTAAGCCCACTGACAATACTTGTTTTTGCCACGGACAGGCTCAGATTGTTAGTACAAGTGTCTGACAACATTACAGGAAAGACCCTACAGAGATTTTTTTTTTTTTCCACCTTTGGTCGATCCAGATTGTTTTTCAATGTGTGTAACCAAGTCTCACTAAAGGAGAGGTGTTGCTCTGAAATCTTGCTGACTTTTTCACATTGTCAAAATCAGCTAAATATTTAGTTGTGACACTGAAAATTTTTAAGCCCCATTTCCACCAAACCCTTTCAGTCCAGCACCTCTGGAACCAGCAGTCAGCCTTCAGACATGGTACCTAGACCCTCGGTGTGTTCAGACAGTCCTCTTAAATGTGGGCGGGGTTGTTGTCACTCACTGCTCCGTCCAGCACTCGCTGTATTTCCTCATCAGCGGTGACACAGATGGAAGTCTGCACCTGGTTTATCGTCCACAGAACGAGGCTGCACGCCCACATTTTCACAACAAAATACAACAGGCTGCAGTGAGAGTCTCTCTCCATGGGATATTTCAAAATAGCAGCTTTGTGCATTTAGTCCTTCTCAGGCAAGCTCAGGGGTTTAGTGTTGCTGTAGCCCACAGGAAGTGAGGATTAGAATATATGACCTTCACATAATCCGCTCCAAATGAATCTATATTTTTAAAGTCATTACTAAAAGTGTGTGTCATATAAAAACTAAAGTGATGGTCAAAGTTGTCACAGTGAAATTTAAGGTGTGCTGATGGATTCACGTCATCAACTCATGCATCGAGTAACATTACAAGTTAACGTTCCACCTTAAAAGTTGCCGGCAGTCGGCCCAGTGAATGAAGTTATTTTGTTCTCTTTCATTTTATAGTTGTAGTTTACTGATGTATGAACAGAGGTTACATAAAACCAGAGTGAGCGTCCTCTACTGACCAATCAGACTGCAGGGTTTCTAGCTCCACCTTTTAGGACCAGATCTGTGTGCTAGGTACCCCAACAGAGGGGGGACCAAACATGGGGACGCTAAGGAACGCTTCTGTTGGGACCATCCACAACTTTTCACAGTGGAATTGGAATATATACTGAACTGTACCATACTGCTCTGTGGAAACAGGTCTTGCAGTCTTTGTTTTTTTATCCCAAACAGCCAGATACAGACATCTTGTTCCACTCCATTACTCAGGCAGACATATTCATCAACATGGAAGCTGCTGTTGTGGTTGCTCTAAGTAATTAACCTAAACCTGCAATACCAGATTTTTTGGGCTGCTACAGGCCATCCAAAACAGGTTTTGATCACCAACCTACTTAATTAATATGTTGAACTGATGAACAACAAACATTTGCATATTTTCTGCTCCAGCAGTTATGGAACAGCACGATGATTCATTAGGACTCTTTGTGTTTGTGTCACCTGATGAAAGTCCAGTATTCTGTCTCGTTGAGCTGTTTTTAACTGAGGAAAATATCTGTCGCCACAGCTGATAAATGCTCCGCTATGTTCAACAGCTAGTCTTTACGAAGTACCGAGAACTGTTCTACTGAAGTCAGCGTAGCAATACGACATTATAAAAATACTTAAACATATTTCTGAATGCTCATTTAGACCTATTAATGATGTTGATAGGCTAATTTAGACTTAATGCACAGTGTTACATTTGACTCAGGGGGCTAGATCAACACTGAAACAGGTTTTGCCTGCTGTAGTCATTCCTTTATATTCTAAAATTACAGTCTTTTTGTTACCAAAACATCTTAACAAGGAAACTTTGGGATGTGGTAGGATTAGTGTCAGATAAACTTTAACATATTTGTGCATAGAACGAGGACGTGGATTTTGTCCCCCATCATTTACATTGACATGGTATTAGAGGTTGATGGCAGAAGGAGGAAGGATTACAACAAACAAAACCAGTTTCTTATCCCAAAACCCAAATCCTTTGAATGTTCCTTTATGATTTAAGATGGATTCATCAGCAAAATAAACCAGTTTGGAACAAGGTGGTTTATCTGACAAATGTATTTATTTACACAAAGCTAGCTGAAAAGCTGATAGCCTACTGATGACTCACTTGACAGTGGTGATAATATAACATGTCATAACAGAGCAACGTTTTAAAAGTTCAGTTAGAAATTATTAAAAACCTTAAAAGATTATTTACCTCAGTCATCTCCTTAAGTGTGCGTTTGTCCATGTGTGCAAGTTAGCGAAAATGAAAGTACATTTACCTGAAACATCTATGATGCTGTGCCAACCCATTCAAACAAACACAAAACAACAAACCTGCCTATCCTGTCCAAGGTACCCTGGGTGTGTTGGTTGTTGACGTTCTGGGACGCTGGGTCGACTTAAGTCTGTTACATGCATTGTCTGTTTTCAAAACACACTTAAACTTTCACAGGAAATGTACAGTAGAGTCTATTTCAAAAAATACTACATTGGTACAACACCGCAATTGTTGTTTTTTCCTTTAACAGCAGAAGCACGTGGTTACGTTTACCCAACACATGCACACAGATGGGTTTAAGAAAAAATATCCGGGTTTAGGTTAACAATCTTATGGGAAGTGAAGAGCGGCCTCCTGGGTGAAAGACGGTGGTTGTTGGTGGTTGATGTTGCCTGACATGTAAAATGTTTTGATATTGTGGTTCTTAGGTGGCTAATATTAGGTAACGTTAGCTTACACAGAGGAAGTGCCATCTAGGTAACGTAGGAAAATACAGTCTTGAGTGGATTACGTCAGCTAATTCTTCCAGACTCCCAAAGCTGGTTTGCAAATTCATCAGCTAAAATTACAAACAAACAATACCAGATCTTTCCAACGTAGCTAATTTACAGCTAGCTGGCTAACATTACCTTGCTGCTCACTAACATGCTCACTAAATGTTATTCATGATACTAAATTATGTATTATGACAAACTGTTGATTCAGCCAACAACAATGGTACAAAGCAAAATGATTCTTTCCTGTTAGCCAAAAGTTAAGGCAGTGGTGGCCAATTAGCTAATTCCTAAGCTAACGGTAGTCAGCGAGCTATAACAAAGTAATTTGTTAATGTCAAGCAAGTTAGTATCATGGAGCTAATGGTCCAAATAAAGTAGTATTATTACGAACAGTAACGTTATATTTAATGTGATTGTAATTTATTTTCCAAAAGTCTTTCATGATGTTGGTGAATCATTTCTGTGTATGTCACATCATTGTTATTGGCTCCTAAAGTATCAAAATTAAAAGTACTGTCTCTGCAGAAAAAAATGCCCTTGAGTGGCATATTTCTTTTATAAATATCAAATCATATTGTTAATACTGCATCAAACATTGTACAGTTGGCTAGTTTAGTCTAGTGGTTCCCAAATATGACCCATGATACTAGCTTATGTACCATGGCAAACGCTGTTGATACCTCTCGTTTTAAAGATTTATTTTGGAACCACGTGGGCAGGTTTAGAGGGGAAATGTCTATTTAGTGAAAATGCTAACAGCTTATAAACATCTGGAACATGACAAGGGACCCCCACCAGACAAAAATGTTGGGAGCCATTGATTTGATTTAATTGTAATTTAATCTTTAACAAACTGTTACATTTAGTCTGAGAAGTACTGTACAATACATAGTGCAGTAAAAAGTGCAAATAATAATAACATGCATATATTTTGGTCTTCCCAGAGGTCTTTCCATGTCTTTCTATAGCATTTCTCCCTCATTTTGTGGGATAAGAGTCACTGACCACCTAACTTTTTACAACAGATAGTTAGTTTATGGTGAAAAAGTCATTGGGGCCATAGGTCTGGTGAGGAGCATGGGGGCCATGGTGCACACTAGGACAGACTTGGGAGCTGGGGTGTGGATATGAATGGGGGACACCATAGCATGGGGCAGGCATGGGGACAGTGGTGGTGGAGAAAGGACCAGGAGGAATGGTTCCGGATACAGGACTGGGTGGCATGGTATAGTGAACAGGCGAGGGAGGTTGGATGCTGGGGGGAGGTCCATGGGGCATGGGGTTGGACATTGGCAGCGGGTGGATATTGCTAGGGTGAGACATAGGGATTGTGAAGCCATACATTGGACTGGGGGGCAGGGTGCCAACAGGGACACCACGAGGCTGACCACTGTAATACTCCTCACCCTGTCTCCTTCCTGAAAAAGTTTCCATCGCTTGGTGCAGCATGTTCCCGTGCTCGATCTGCAGAGCACCTGACAGAATCAAGTGGTCATTAGTGAGTCTTTCATTCAGCATGTGGAACTCGTCTTCGTGGCTGCTGGACTTCAGGAATTTCTGAAAAGAATTTCTTTTTGAGTATTTCATCATCAGCCCCTTGGCAGAGGCCAGAGTGGTGCAGAGTTCCCTCAGAGGGTTCTCCACAACACCAGAGATCATGACAAGACCCCACCAGACATGATGAGAACCAGTCCAGTGCTCTGACTCTCTAATTTAATTTAGCACTCCCTGTTGGTCTTCACATTCTGAGCCATGTTGTAGACTTTAAAACACAGGGACAAGGTAAAATCCACCAGGGACAAGATGTTTGTGACATTGCCCAGTGGATCTTGGTTTTTCTGTAGAGACAGAGGAAGTTAGCTTAGATTGAAATAGAAAAGTGCCACAGTAAAGATGAAGTTAAACTAACTTGTGAACTGCACAAAGTGAACTGAAGTGAACTGAAAATTAAATAAGTCTGGTGAACAGGAGCTGAAGTGAATGACAGCCTCTGACTGTCTGTTAGAGGTGGGTGGAGCCATCTAACCTGACGTCTTGGACCTGTGCAGGCTGAGCTATTTAGGCTGACTTATCCTCTGTTTTACCAAATCTGCCTCTTTGGTTTGACTTTTTTATTTTGCCTTCACAGTGCCACAGGTATGTTATTTTATTTTTGCAAATTTAACCACAGTTTTTCGCATTCTATGTTTTTCCATCCCAAACAGATAGAGCGGTTCATTATTCTCACCCTGTTCCTTCCTGAAGCATCGCTTGTGCAGTTGTTCAAAGCAATTAACTACCTGACAGAATCAAGTGGTCATTAGTGCCAACCTTTAAACAGCATGTTTTGAACACTGGCCTTTTAAGTTGATATTCTGAACTGTTGTGCAACAAACACCGGCTTATTTCCTTCTCCAGCAGTTACAGAACAACATCATGATTCATCAGGAGTCTCTGACTTTTTGTCCACCTGTTGAAAGTCCTGTCTTTTAGTCCAGTCTTTAAAGCGGGTGTGGAGGGTGGAGCCTATCCCAGCTGACACTGGGTGAGAGGCAGGGTTCACCCTGGACAGGTCACCAGACTATCACAGGGCTGACACATAGAGACAGACAACCATTCACACTCACATTCACACCTACGGACAATTTAGAGTTATCAATTGCCTGCATGTCTTGGACTGTAGGAGAGGAAGTTAGCTTAGATTGAAATAGAAAAGTGCCACAGTAAAGATGAAGTTAAACTAACTTGTGAACTGCACAAAGTGAACTGAAGTGAACTGAAAATTAAATAAGTCTGGTGAACAGGAACACTCCTGATGTGATGCGACAATGCTAACCACTGCACCATGCCGCTTTCCAGGCTTAGTATCACTGTATTTTCATTGTAACTGTTCTATCTACAGGGTGGCATGGTGGTGTGGTGGTTAGCACTGTCGTTCGATCCCAAATCTGCCTCTTTGGTTTGACTTTTTATGTTCTCCTGTGTCAGCGTGGCCACAGGTGTTATGTTCTACCTGTGTCAGCGTATTTCCAGGTGCTCTGACATGTTCTCCTGTGCAAACAGATAGAGCGGTTTCCTTATTGCTGACATTATGTTCTCCCTGTGTCAGTATGGGTTTCCTCCAGGTGCTCCGACATGTTCTCCCTGTGTCAGTATGGGTTTCCTCCAGGTGCTCTGACATGTTCTTCCTGTGTCAGTGTGGGTTTCCTCCAGGTGCTCTGACATGTTCTCCCCGTGTCAGTGTGGGTTTTCTCCAGGTGCTCTGACAGCAGTTACAGAACAACAGTGTGATTCTCCAGGTGCTCTGACATGTTCTCCACCTGTTGTCAGTGTGGGTCTTTTAGTCCAGGTGCTTTAACATGTTCTCCTGTGTCAGTGTGGGTTTCTCCAGCTGCTACATGTTCTCCTGTGTCAGTGTGGGTTCCAGGTGCCCTGGACAGTTCTCCCAGACTATCACAGGGCTGACACAGGTGCAACCATTCACACTCACATTCTCACCTACGGACAATTTAGGTTATCAATTAACCTGACATGTCTTTCCTGTGTCAGGAAGCTGGGCACCTCCAGGTGCTCTTACATGTTCTCCCTGTGTCAGCGTGGGTTTCCTCCAGGTGCTCTGACATGTTCTCCCTGTGTCAGCGTGGGTTAGAAAATGAATGCTCCAGCCCTCCTCCTACATTGAAGACATGCAGGTTAATTGGTGCCTTAAATTAGTTCCGCAATATGTTTATGTCTGTTCCTTGTGAATAAAAACCTATTTGGAAATAAACCTTATTCTCATATTAATGACCTCAACTGGTGTTTTGTTCACTGATTTTACAAACTCGCCATGAAGGGCGTTTCATCAGTTAGCCCCCTTCTCACCAGCACGTCCTGTCCTACATACTGTTGTACAACTTGTGTGTCCATCATGTGTGTGTTGGCACAACAACCACCAGCATCTGCCTGTAAAACCTGTCTCATAGCTGAGTTTTTAAACACATTTCTTGTAGGTGCAAAATCATTCTACCTGTATATAATATGTGCAGGTTTCAGTAAGAGAAAAGGGCCCACAGCATGTATCACAGTTATCTCTACTTAAATCCACACATCTCCAAAGGTGAGCACTTTTCATGTTTTAGATAAACTAGGAATCAAGGGGGTTCACATTTTATCCAGTCAGTCGTCTATACAAACATCTAAACAGGTTTTGCCTGCTGTAATTATTCCTCCTGTTCACACTGGCCGTTATAAGAAGTTAATGTGAGGCTCCAGCAGTCTTAATTAGACAAGTCATGAGGATATCATTCAAAGTTACAGTTTTTTTAGTACCAAATTCTGTCTTTGTGTGCAGTTCAGACAGGAAACAGTGAGTGAATCTGGTTATAGAAAAGGCTGCAACTTTGAGGGAAAAGCTAAATATTAGCTGAAGATAAACTTTATAACATATTTGTGCATATAATTACGACTGGATTCTGTGTTGCCTTTAGATTACATTGATATGGCATTAGAAGTCAATCTCTTAATGAGAGGAGGAGTGATTACAGCAAGCAAAAACAGTTTCCTATCCAAAGTCATATCTTTTAAATGTTAGATTAGATTAGATTAGATTAGTTTATTTGTCCTATTAGGAAAATTTTCTTCACGCTTCCATACATCTTGAGTTCCTTTATGATTTACGACAGATTCTTTAGCAAAACAAACCATTTAAAAACAACTTAATTATCGAACAAATATATGAATTGTCACAAAGCTTCTCACTTGACAGCAGTGATAATATGAGATCTCATGAAGGAGCAAAGTTTCAGAAGGACTTCAGTTAGAAATGATCAAAACCCTTAAAAGATTATTTACCTGAGACATCTTGACAAGTGGTGCGTCAGAATATTAGAGTGCATTTGAGTTTCACCTGAAACATTCATGTCATCTGCAATGATGTGCCAACCCACTCCCAGAAACCATAACAAACCTGGCCTTTCTGTTTAAAGCTGTCAGAGCTGACACCTGCTGGCACCAGTCACAGACACTGAGTGGTTATGCAGCGTTTGAAAGGGTGGGTGGTATTAACTGGTACTAAATTAATTAACTGGATCATTTTAACAACAAGATGCAGTGATTTAATTTATCATTTGAATGTGGAATGAGGAAACACAAGGTTGCTCTGCTGCTTCTCATTGCCTCTGGTACAATAAGGTTTTTATTTGAATCATTAAAACAGATTTAATTCAATTACACAGTTCTGTGTAGTTTTTCCTGTTGGAGGGCCGCAGAGCCGCGTGGAGAAAGAAAAATGGCGTGCCGTGTAAAAATAGCATTGAGCAGCCAGCGCCTGCACAGGTGTGTGCCGCTTCTGTGGTCAGTGTGGTTTCAGTAGTTTCAGCTGATTACAACAGACGCGCTCTGCTGCTGGCGTGCTATGGCACACATAAGTAAGTAAGTCAGAACCCTTTGTTACGTAACACTACTTATTCAACAATGTAAAAATACATTAATATGAGTAAGAGTCTTGAATTTAAAATCCTACTTAAGTACTGTTGTTGTTTACATGTTTGTTTTGTTTCAGTTGTTTTTACTGGCCATGGGTGAACAGGTTGCAATGTAACCTAAACACTGAGACCTTCAGACTTGCTAGTTTTGTGCATTACACGTCACTGTTGTGGCTGACGCCCAGGTGCTGGCTAGTGCAGTGGGAGTTCTTTAAGTATCAAAAAGTGCCCTTGATTGGCATATTTAAGCAATATCACACGAGAGGGAGTGATGTTGTACTGTGATATCGTCACGGCTGTGATTCGGTCGTAGGCATGAGGCCGCTCTCATTGGGCGGAACGAGCCACCCGCTGAAGTCCCGCCCTACCACCTCCGGTTGCAGTTTTCAACACGTCCTTGACTAACTTTTGCGGTGTTTGATCTTGTGGGGATGTAGCCATTTTTCTGCCATGGTTCGCGTCCTGTAGGCGATATTTTTGTGGGCGTGTTACACCAAAACCTGTTTCCCCCTGGCGATATTTTTGCAAGCGCACTGTTGCTGTGGCACCACCCAGAACGATTGTGATTGGTTGGAAGAAATACAAGCAGCCGAGGCGTTTTTTTCTCCAATCTCAAAGTGAGAGTCGGCCCAGCCAGACCTTTCTTTTCTTGAGAAAGGTCTGGTGAGCAAGACTAGGTGAAACTAGACGTTGAGAAATAGGTCTGTATCTTATTTACAGTCACCCTCAGTGACAAAGTGAAAATACAATTTTAGAAATTTTTGCTAATTTATTAAAAGGGGAAAACTGAAATGTCACATTGGCATAAGTATTCAGACCCTTTACTCAGCACTTAGTTGAAGCACCTTTGGCAGCAATTACAGCCTCGAGCCTTTTTGGGTATGACGCAACAAGCTCCACACACCTGGATTGGGGGATTTTCTGACATTCTTCTTCGCAGATCGTCTCAAGCCCAGTCAGGTTGGATGGGGACCATTGGTGGACAGCCATGTTCAGGTCTCTCCAGAGATGTTCGATAAGGTTCAAGTCAGGGCTTTGGCTGGGCCGCTCCAGAACATTCACAGAGTTGTCCCTAAGCCACTCCTGTGTTGTCTTGGCTGTGTGCTGAGGGTCATCGTCATGCTGGAAGGTGAACCTTGGGCCTTGTCTGAGGTCCTGAGTGCTGTGGAACAGATTTTCATTGAGGATCTGTCTGTACTTTAGTCCATTCAGCTTTCCCTCAATCCCGTCTGGTCTCCCAGTCCCTGCTGCTGATAAACAGCCCCACAGCTTGATGCTGTCACCACCATGTTTCACTGTTGGGATGGTACTGGGCAGGCGATGAGCTGTGCCTGGTTTCCTTCAGACTTAACCTAAGTGACAACCAGTTCTTCCAGTGCTCTGACCCTCTAGGCAATTCGTTGGCAGTGCTCCTTGTTGGCCTTCACATTCTCAGCCATCTGGTCGATGGTCGAGCACAGAGACAAGACTGGTTCCACGGTATCCATGATTAGCTGTGGAGACAGAGAGGTGGTTAGCTTGGACTGCAATGGAACGGTGCCACAGTGAAATAAAGTCATCCAGACTACTAAACTGAAACAAACAAAGCTGCAAGCTACTCATGTAACTGAGCTGAGCTAAAGTGAATTAGTAAAGATGAAGTCAGGTGAACTGGAGCTGAAGAGACACATTTGATTTGTGAAGAAACTTATCTGTGAAAGCAAATCTCAGTAGAGCCTGGTAATGTTTCCGCATGAAGACAACCAAACTGCTTGAGAATTAATTTAAACCGTTTTCAAGTCATTTGAGACAAAGTATAATTCAAGTCTCTAGTCTTATGGCCAGTATACATGTGCGATTTTGGGCTGTCCCAGACGAAAGACAACCATTGTGGGAGAAACGTATCTTTGGTCGTGGCACCTAAACGGTGGTACTTACGTCGCACTGTGAGACAGGTTCAAGGACAGCTGCTGTCAACGTCTTGTGACCAAAGATAACCTGAGATAAAATTCTGAAGGTGTCAGAAACTGGGTTGATACTTTCTGCACACGTTGGTTTTTTGAAAGAGCGAGTTTCAAGTGAGCGAATTATGTCTTCTTCACAAACTCTTCAGGAAGAGCTTAAAAAATGTTTGCATCTTCAGTCACACTTTTTTATTACCATCATGTCTTTTCCTGTACTTTTGTGCTGATTAAAGCCTAAATACTTTTGTGTTGACACACTGAAATGTTCACCTGTCCGTTGTGTATTTGGCGCTATTGATGGATTACTGAACGGGCCTATCTGGCACAAGCCTAAGGGTCCAAAGTGTCAGGGGCTCCCGTGGCTTTCACCTGTCACTCAAATTAACACGTACCAACCAGGAAGAGATTCAAAATGACCAAAAAGAAACGTTAAAAAACTACAAAGAGACACAAATTGACCACGAAGACAGAAAGCTACGACAAAGAGGCTCAGAGGGACTACAAAGAACGGGAAAGCAACTACAGTGTGACTCAAAAAGGAAAGGCTAGGCAACTACAAACACTCGAAATGACAACAAAGAGTTTGAAAATGACCACGAAGAGATGGAAAGCAACTACGATGACTTAAAAAGGGCAAAACAACCCCAGACACACACACACACACACACACACACACACACACACAAAACCACAGAGAGTGCCACAATTACAAAAGATGCTAAACAACTATAAAGTCTGTGTGTCTTGCTTCTGTGTCAGAGAGCTGGTGCGGCCCTCCATCATGTCTGTGCCACGGATCTATTGCCTTAGAATCCGCCCGTGGTCGGCACAAAAACCTCTAATATCTAGAAGTGATTATTTTTTACACATTTTCTGAAGATGTAGTTTCAGTCTGCCTGAATGCAATGTGTGCATAGGTGTCTGAAAAACAGTCCATTACGTGTGTTATGTATCTGCAAATACGAGTATTTTTTATATTTCCAGATGAACTGAGGGATTAAAGGATAAATTCTTTATCTTGTCTTTAAACAAGAGTCAGGTAGAGATCTAAAGAGAAATTCATTCTTCCTCTTCATACTGGCCATTAAAGATCCCCTCTTAACGGGGTGTTTCACCACGCTAGGATGTCAATGCAAATACTTTTGAAAGTGGTGCTACAGAACCAGAGAAGACAGAGGAAAAGGATACCTTTGCTCAAGAGGGAGACAACCTACAACTACCAGAATGCACTGCGCCACAACGGACCAGTGAATGCTTCTGCTGGGGGTGAGGTCATGCAAACGTGTCCATTTGAACCAATGGTGGCATGCTGGCAAGAAATGATCTCTCACAGTTAAACAGGAAGCTAAAACATGTTTCTGAAAACATTTGAGGTGGGAAATATTCGGCAATCTGAGTTTTACCATTTAATCTCAGTTTTTTACTGTGTGGTCCAAAACCCATCCAACCATACTATATACGATGTCAGGAAAAGATTTAGTATGTCCCAATACATAGCATGTCCAATGCACTATGTCATAAATATACAGTACTACATCCAGTCTGATGTTTCGGTTTGCAAGCCAGCATGCGTTTCTGACTATTCTGACCCACAATCCTCTGCTCAGCGGATGATACCTCACATCGACTGTCAGAAGCCGCAATGATGGATGACAGCACATTGATTTGACGGTTGACCAGCTGATTGCTAATAACAGGAATATTAACTGTTTAACTGAATTCATTCATTCATTCATTCATTCATCTTCTAACCGATTCATCCTCTTGAGGGTCGCGGGGGGGCTGGAGCCTATCCCAGCTGACACTGGGTGAGAGGCAGGGTTCACCCTGGACAGGTCACCAGACTATCACAGGGCTGACACATAGAGACAGACAACCATTCACACTCACATTCACACCTACGGACAATTTAGAGTCTCCAATTAACCTGCATGTCTTTGGACTGTGGGAGGAAGCTGGAGCACCTGGAGGAAACCCACGCTGACACAGGGAGAACATGTCAGAGCACCTGGAGGAAACCCACGCTGACACAGGGAGAACATGTTAGAGCACCTGGAGGAAACCCACGCTGACACGGGGAGAACATGTCGGAGCACCTGGAGGAAACCCACGCTGACACAGGGAGAACATGTCGGAGCACCTGGAGGAAACCCACACTGACACAGGGAGAACATGTCAGAGCACCTGGAGGAAACCCACGCTGACACAGGGAGAACATGTCAGAGCACCTGGAGGAAACCCACACTGACACGGGGAGAACATGCAAACTCCGCACAGAAGGGCTCCCACGCCCGGCATCGAACCGGCAACCCTCTTGCTGTGAGGCGAGAGTGCTAACCACCACACCACCGTGCCGCCCTGTTTAACTGAATAAAATAATCATAAATATATGGTCCATGGTAACGGACATATGAGCAGGAGGGTCAAAGAAATAGGCAATACAGTAACGTAATCTTGATTTATATGAATCAGTGCTGCCTAGTTTTACCATTTGTTAATCTATATATCTTTAACATGTTATAGCTAAAAATGACAACAACAAAAATAAATAAATAAAAATGTTTGCCGATTTTACATATGTCTTCAGTTTAAATAAATTACCGTCTACTCAGAAGTGACGGTTGTTGTTAGAGTGACGTCACAGTGATTCAGTCACAAACCAACTGGATTATCTGATAAATGTATTATTTGGCACAAAACTAAAAACTGAGCAGATTTTAAAGCCCATGAAAATTAAAAAGTTTTCATATGACAGCAGTGATTATGTCAGATCTCATAAAGCTGCAAAGTTTTAGTTAAGGCGTGTAAATTAAAGAAACTGAATATGCATTTGTATCAAGGTATCACTTTAACTTTCTTTTTCCTCTCGGGTTTTCCCCTGAAACATTCATGACATCATTGACGCTGTGCCCACAACGCGCCACAGACGCCATCACAACAAACCTGTTCGTCCACTTCAAGGCTGCAACGGAAAGAGCCCCCTGGCATCAAACACATCAGTGATCAAGAGCTCTGGCATCCATCAGTAATGTGAGCACTTACAGGAAAAAATCTCGTCTTGTCTGTCAGGAAATGAACACAAGCATTTGTTAGTTAAACCTGTTTGTCCAATTTGAGGATGGAACAGCAAGAGCCTGCTGGCATCAAAAGCTCTGGCATCCAGTACAGGAAAATTAGACTGCGAGGTTTCCTATCAGGAAAACAACAACGTCATTCACACAAACTTACTGAGACTTTCACATCAAAGCTTTTTAACCTGCGTCCATTCATATATTCAGGGTTCTTAGTGTATTCCAACAGGCTGCTGGAGGTTGCAGGGCTGTAGTCAAGACCACCTTAACCGGGTCCAAGTCAAGTCCAAAACGAGGTCCAGTCGAGACCAAGTCAAGACAGACTCCAGAGCAAGTCGAGTCCTATTCAAGACCAAAATTGGCGATAGTGTCTTTCAAAGCTAAAATTGTGATCTAACATCAAACTAATCACTGAGGTCCATTACAGGTTTCTACATTCAGGTGCACTCTGGAAAAGACAACACTGGTTGTCTTACAACTACATACAAACAACAATACTTACCGAGTGGCCGAGTGACTGAGCGCAACTTGTCAGCTCTAGTCAAGAGTAGCCCACGGCTAGCCGGCTGTGCCATGGTAAAAATCAGGTCTCCAGTGGTGCAAACAGGGAACCAAGTACAGCACAGGCTCGAGTACGACAGCCCTGCTCCGTTGCTAATACAGTGTAAGGCTGCGATCACACAGGAGGTGTTTTGCAGGCCCTTTTTTTCCCTTTAAATTGGACGCCACTAGTAAATGAAACGCTGTCAGGCAGCCACGCCATCGCCTCCTGACCCTAACCTTTCTGTGTAACCAATGTACTGTTTTCCCCCCAGTAATTACTTACTCAGCTGTTGAGGCAGAGGGTGCTGTCTGTAGCTCTGGTTGAGGGTGAGAGGCTGTCAGCAGATAAACAGAGATCTGTGTGGGTACATGAGACCCTAAAAAAGAGGCTGGATCATGGGGAGTACCACCAGTTGGTCCAGGAGCTTCTCCTCCATCATGGACGTTTACAGGCAGATTTTAGGATGACTCAGGGGCAGTTTGACAACCTGCTGTCTATCATCAGGCCGTATAGCTCTGGGTATCCAGCAACCACTACCACCAGTTTCTCCTCCATTGGTTACCAGCTGTAAACTTGTTGTCATGACCACCACAGAAGCCCCGCCTCTCAAATCATCTGATTGGACAATGGAGATGACGTGGAGCATTTCTTCTGCTCTGAGTTGAAGTTTTTCAACTGGAGGAGTTCAGAGCACTATGTAGCGCATATTTAACGTTTTCTATTTAGGAGAAATTAAAATAAATAATTTACAATATCTCAAATAAAATAATTTAACCTGTAAATATCACCACAACTTTTGGAAGAATATTAAGTTGGTTCAACTTAATTAAATTTTTTGAGGTCAAAGCAAATCATGTTGGTTGTACTAATATAATCGAGTTTGTCGGATTATAAAAGATTCATGGGATTGACTCAGTGAGGGCAGAGTTAGAACTACTTAAAGAGATGCATGCAGTTTGTTACCACAATTGTTTAAAGTTAAACCACGGGTTATTTTGTAGAGTGTAGCCTAAGGGCTCATTTTTGCTCAGCATTACAAAAGTAGACGACATGGATGAAACCTACTGTACGTACTCCTCGTCCATTTTGTCCACATGGGAACATTTTCTGAAAGCTTACAGATACGGAGGAGATGCAGCAGTACCACTGGAGATCGTGGATGCAGTGTAGTGTAGTTCAAGCGAGGTGTGACTGAAGGAGACGACAAAGATGTTTTAAAAATGGCATAACTGAACGAATCGGTAACAAAAGCAAAGTAATTCTGTATTTACATGTCACGGTGTATTTAATGGCCAAATCACTGCTGTCTACAACGCTGCCTCCATCAACAGATTTGTTATTACGACCTCCTCCACCATCACCTTGTTTGTTGTTGTGTGATGCTTTTGACTCTGTCCTGTAGTGCCATCTGTTGGCTGTATCGATGCCATCTTAAAGGACGCATGAAGTATGAGGGCAGTGATGTTCACAACGTTTGAGATGGACACATCTATTTTTGTAAGTGAAGGAAGTATAAATGAGCCCTGATGTTAAGAAGTCATACCATGTATTTCTGAGATCAGTCGATGCTCTGCAGCTGTTTTTGACAGCCAAATTTTGGATATCAACAGATAAATGTAGAGCATTTTATTTCATGAGTGGCATCATAAGACATTTTGTAAAAGAGCCGTCTGACGTATCTGAGAGATATGACCTAGAACTGGAGACAATAAGTTGTGAGACGTCTTGGTGGCTACATGAACAAATTTAAGGCCACAAAAGAACATTTAGGAAACAAATGTCTTTCGGAAAGTTGTTTGTATTCTCTAGCTTCAGAAAGTGCGCACTATCTTTTATCTTTTCCAATGTGAAACTCTGATGTGAGACAGTAGAGGTCATGGCAGCTGGTGAAAGCAGCCTCCTGGAAGTGGTGTGGAAGTTCTTCTGTCAGCATCGCGGCCTGCTGGAGTCCGTGTGGAAGAGTCTTTTGAGGACGTGGAGCTGCATGTATCCCGCCAGGACGATGACGAGGCTTTGGGTGGCTGACCACCAGGTGACGTAGTTGAAGTTGGACTGGAGGAGGTAGTGATCCTTCCCTTTCCTCATGCGGGCAAAGTTGTAATGACGCCACATGTGGAAGATCTGATTCTGGAGCTTCTGCACACTGCCCTAAACCAGACATGGTACAGTTTATAGTTTCACATCATAGTAAACTACAGGCTAAGCACAGTCACATGTGGAAGTACCTGTAGTTGGTCAAACTCCAAAACATTATAATGAATATAAACACAGTTCTTCATGGGCAAAATGCTTTAAGTAATTTGTGAGAAGGTGGCTATGCTGTACATCCACAGGGACAGTTTGTGCTCTAATGGTAACTCATTATTGAAATCTTAAAAAAAGAAATGTGTTGAACATATTCACTCAAAGCCAAAATTAAGGACATATGCGCATATCACACAGACGTTTGGCCCTGAATCAGATGTTACCTCTGGTTTATCTAAAAGCCAAAGAACTTTAGAGTCACCACTCTGTCTGGTCACTGAGGTCTGTTGATTCAGAGGAGGAAGTGTGTGAGCTGTGTGATTTGGGTGAAATGAGTCAATGGCCTCTAGTTTCCCGGCGCGGCGCAGGGTGGCGCAGGGTGGCGAACCCCGCGCAGAGCTAGTTTCGAGCAGCGCAACCCGAGGTGGGCTCAGTTTGGTAGTTTGGCAGACTGAGGTGCGCTGAGATGGGTGTGGCGGCGCAGCAGGGGGAGCTGTCGACAGATCCAGCTTGGCGCAGTGACAGTTTCGTGCCAAAAGGCTTCGCCGAAGGTGCACTAAAAGCTCGCCAGCTGAAACCAGGTCTACTGTCAGCGCAGGTGGAGCGCAGCCGGTGTAAGCCGAAGTTTGGCTGACCGGCGGACAGTGTGCACACGTCACCAAAACCTCACAGGCAGGTTTCCAGAATATAGGCACATTAATGATGCAATAAATACCCACAAAACCACTATTCAATGCAACTATCTGCAATCAGCACATAAATGTATCTCTATATCGACTGTCCCGTCACATCTGATGTCAGATCAAAGGGGATTGGCACCGTTTGGCACGCGTAATGGAAACCCAACCTGATTTGATTAACACAGCTGCAAACTAATGAGTTCACATCCCTCTCAGCCAACCACAAACAGCCACAGCATCAGATAGGGAGTATATATTCAGCATCTGCCATCTTAGAAAAGTCAAAAGAAAAGAAACAGAGTGAGACTGCGAGAGAGAAAGAGAGAGCGCACGCGCACGAGAGAAATGCAACATTGATTTACAACTGTGGTGACCTCCTCCCAGGCTACCTTTGCATCATCAGCCCGTGGAGGTCTGCTTGCAGTTCCATATATTCGGACACTGCGAGCAGACCTCCCGGACCAAAACATCAGTTTCCTCCTGGGAGAAGTTTGGCCGTCTGACGCTGCTGCTCTCTTCTGCCATGGCGAACTGAGTAAACTCTCATTACGCCTTTGTGCGGCGCATTTAAGGGCGAGGAGAGGGGCTCATTTGATTGGTGTGATGTGTGTTAAACCCACTCCACGCCTTCTCTCCTCCCTCTTTCTGACTTGCGCAGGTAGGAGGGACAGAGGTGGGAAAGAGGAGTAGCTGCGCCAGGCGCATGGTGTGCCAAAATCCACCTGGCCACACCCAGTTGGCAAAGCGCAGGTGCGCTACACCTCTGCTGTGCCCGGTCTGCCAAACTAGAGCCCAAAGAGTTAATGTCCTATTAAATGGCTCGACTAAACCCTGAAATATTCTTGTGTTCAGATTAGCAAAACATTGGATTGACTGTTTAATTTTAAGTTTGCTAACTTTGTCCCAAAATCTGGAAAAGAGGGTAAGATAAATTATTTAATTAGTGTTTATTCAGATTTTTCTCCAGTACTATCAGCCTGTTCTCATCCCCAGGTTGTCAAGTACTGACGTGTTGTCAAGCCCCTCGGACTGTGAAGCATCTTTATAAGATGCATCAGGCTTTCAGCTATATAACAGCAATATTGACACTGAGAGCACGTAAGGTATTATGAAGAGCGAGAAAGTCCACATGGATGGGTGGGAGGGTAACACATTCCCACTCCGGCCTCGTCACATATCAACGTTTAGACATGGACTTTCCACGTCCAGATACAACATGAATGGAATTGAATTGACGTAAATACCTCGATACCAGCCAACGTGTTGTTGAGGACTTTCACTTCCTCCTCCATCTCGGTCTTTGACTCCTCGAAACCTTCGTAGATGACACCAAAGTTCACAAAGACCCTGATGCCTCCGAACTGGTTGTTACGGTTCCCAAGACACATCCGGTAAAAACCTGTAGGGAGGACACTGCAGTTACCTCAGAGACAATATAGATAGATATAACTCTTTGATATATAATGCGTGTTTGTGATGATCTCACCTGTCACCTCAGTTTGGAAGTTCATCTGACCGACGGCATCGTTCTTTGAAGCCATGAGAGCGCCCTGCGGTGAGTGGACTGTCACAAACAACCGATGATTGTTCGCCATCCCCGTTACCCACTGTACCTGTGTTCATCAATTAAACAAGTCAACAAACCACATCAGCTACTGTGTGTATCTCCAGCCTGATATAGTTTCTTTCTCAGCCATAAAGCTCCACTGTTGTCCAGAAACTACGAAGTACACAAAGAACGGCCCGTCTGACACATAAAACGCCACTGCTTTGTCCATGAGAGCTGAAATACCCAAAGATTTACTTCAGCGTTCTTAGCTAGTGAGCCTGCTATTGGCTGCTGAGCCCACTTCAGCAATGTTCCTGTTTTTACTGGAAGGCAATTAGTAGCCAGTCAGAGGCAGAGTAGAGCAGGTCTTTGTATTAAGGAGGAGGTTGAGAAAGAGAAGTCTGTTTTTGTGGGCAACAGTCAAATGCATCAGCCATAAAACTCTCCTTTTGCACATGAAGGTTTACTTTCCAAAACTCAAGAAACTGCAGTTAAACATAAAGTGGGGGAGAAAACACGCATGCGATTTGAATGAGAAAACAAACACACAATAATAACTTGAGTAAAATTAAACAAATGTTCATCTTAATAAGGGCAAATAATGCTCTCAGTTAAAGGTAAATGGAGTGAGGTAAGTGAGGAAAAGAGGTGTCAAAATAAAAGAAGACTTTGTGTGTGGCTGCGATAAGAATGGCTGCAAAGGAGGTCATTTGGCATGCAGATGAGATGGCATTTAACGCTTGCATACTTATTGCTAGTGTGGCATTACTTAAGCTACTGTGTGCAAATTGACCTTTCACTAAGCCCCGCCCCTTTGTGATGGTCCAAAAAGTTTGAGTAAGCATGGAGCCGACACCGTCACTAACTGCACTCCCTGAAGAATCACATTTTTGTAAAAAGGAAGCAGTGATGTCAGAGAGAAGCAGACAGAAGGATGTATCCAGGATGTCAAACTGACTCAGCAGCAACAACAGGTTAAAAAGACAAAGATAGTTAGAAGCTAAAGCCGAACTATAGGCTACAGATGACAGTGTGAAAGTGAACCACCACATCACTGCTGATCGCCACACAAGACAATGAATATAAAGGGAAACTTTGCTGATCCTGAACCAGCTGTGTGGCATCACAGTGTGTGCAGATGAGCGGTGTTTGACCTCTGCATCTGCACACACTGTGATGCCACACAGCTGGTTGAATCTGAGCAAAGTGTCCCTGCTTCCCTTCACTGGTTCCTGTGCAGCAGGGTCGCTCTTTGTTTCACTGTTAGAATCAGTACAAAGCAAGAGCAGCTTCAGCCAAATGATCTGCAAGGTTTCTGAGCCCTAGCGTAGACGTTCAATTTGAAATCTTTCAGTCATGAAGCTGCATTTTTGCACGTTTGTGTTTGAGGACTGGAAAGAAGTGCTGATAGACGTATAGCTTTGAAGAGGAGAAAAATCCAGAACAAAGAAGAGGACCCAAGTCTCTCATATCTAATAACCATAAACTATATACTGTACGCACATATCTGTGTTTCCACACAGGCTATGGGAAAGCTTTTACGCACACTAATGCTGTGCTGACACGGACAATGATCACATGTTCAGAAGTCAAACTGGATCACCTTGAAAGTCAGTGTGATAAGCCTGAGAACAAGAGGCACACAGACCTCACTGTGCGTTCAGCTCATAACACACATCAGCTTACAAACACATGTATCTCTGCAGACATGATGAAACCCAATCCAGGTGTTCAGTGATCAACTCTCACCATGTACGTCAGGTAGAAGCTTCCACTCTGATGGGCAAAGTGCCAGAAACACTCCATCCCTGCGGCAGGCACCTCCACAGCGAAGTCATACCTGTCCGACCCCCTGAAGAAACCTGCATCCGCCTCATCCAGGACAGGTTCAGACTTTCTGGTCCAGACGCACTGAGAGCTCAACAGGACGAGCAGAGTGGTCAGCAACATGACTGCAGCTCACTGTGGACGAGGACATGAAGGAACTCGCTGCGTCCTTCTGTTGATTCTTTGATATCAGCTGGAAAAGAATTATTAACCACATCTACAAAGTCTCAGTCACAACGCTGTGATAACGTATCAATGAATCACTACCATGCACCGTTTGTGTTTCAGGTTTCATGAAACTTTACCATAAACATCACAGAAGCTGCATCCAACCTGTTTTACCTTACCTGTGTTCACTTTAAAGGAATAGACTTAGCTTCCTGGCAGAGAATTAGCTCAGGAGACTGATACCGCCCTTATATTTGTGTGGTAAATATGAAGCCAGTTAGCTTAGCGTAGAGAAGTGGAAAAAACATAATTTGCAGTTTTACAGAGAGTGGTTATACATCAAAACAGTGAGGTTCCCAAAAAGGTGAACTGTTCCTTTAAAGTTTATGTAGTTTTAAAGAGTCTTGCTGTACATACCTGGTGACGGAGCAAGAGACACCAGTGGAAAACTCACATTTACATTAAATTAATGTGCCTCTTTAAAGGTTCAGTGTTTAAGATTTAGGGGGATTTGATACTGCCATCTTGTGGCCAAAATTAGTAACACTGGTTGTTAATCTGGCAGCCTCCATCTACTGAATGTGTCTCTTATCTAACAAAAACACTTCTTTCACTTAAAGGTCCACTGTGTATGATTTAGGGGACATATTGGCCTCTAGCGGTGAGAATTAAAGATTGCAACCAGCTGAAACTTCTCCTTCAGTGTTCATTGTTCAGGAGGTTTTACCTGCGAGCCGAAATATCCACAGAGGTCTCTTCCTCTCTAAAATAAACAGACCTGCTGATTTAAACTGGTAAAAATTAGTGTGTCTCCAGTGTTTGTTTGGCACGTTGCAGGTGGGCCGTCAGCCTACCACGTGCTAATGTCAGCCTACCACGTGCTAATGTCAGCCTACCATGTGCTAATGTCAGCCTACCTCGTGCTAATATCAGCCTACCACGTGCTAATGTCAGCCTACCATGTGCTAATGTCAGCCTACCACGTGCTAATATCAGCCTACCACGTGCTAATGTCAGCCTACCTCATGCTAATATCAGCCTACCATGTGCTAATGTCAGCCTACCACGTGCTAATGTCAGCCTACCATGTGCTAATGTCAGCCTACCACGTGCTAATGTCAGCCTACCTCGTGCTAATATCAGCCTACCATGTGCTAATGTCAGCCTACCACGTGCTAATGTCAGCCTACCATGTGCTAATGTCAGCCTACCACGTGCTAATGTCAGCCTACCACATGCTAATGTCAGCCTACCTCATGCTAAAGTTAGCCTACCACGTGCTAATGTCAGCCTACCACGTGCTAATGTCAGCCTACCTCGTGCTAATGTTAGCCTACCACGTGCTAATGTCAGCCTACCTCGTGCTAATATCAGCCTACCTCGTGCTAATGTTAGCCTACCACGTGCTAATGTCAGCCTACCTCGTGCTAATATCAGCCTACCACGTGCTAATGTCAGCCTACCTCGTGCTAATATCAGCCTACCACGTGCTAATGTCAGCCTACCTCGTGCTAATATCAGCCTACCACGTGCTAATGTCAGCCTACCTCGTGCTAATGTCAGCCTACCACGTGCTAATGTCAGCCTACCACGTGCTAATATCAGCCTACCACGTGCTAATGTCAGCCTACCATGTGCTAATGTCAGCCTACCACGTGCTAATATCAGCCTACCACGTGCTAATGTCAGCCTACCTCATGCTAATATCAGCCTACCACGTGCTAATGTCAGCCTACCACGTGCTAATGTCAGCCTACCACGTGCTAATGTCAGCCTACCTCGTGCTAATATCAGCCTACCATGTGCTAATGTCAGCCTACCACGTGCTAATGTCAGCCTACCATGTGCTAATGTCAGCCTACCACGTGCTAATGTCAGCCTACCACATGCTAATGTCAGCCTACCTCATGCTAAAGTTAGCCTACCACGTGCTAATGTCAGCCTACCACGTGCTAATGTCAGCCTACCTCGTGCTAATGTTAGCCTACCACGTGCTAATGTCAGCCTACCTCGTGCTAATATCAGCCTACCACGTGCTAATGTTAGCCTACCACATGCTAATGTCAGCCTACCTCATGCTAAAGTTAGCCTACCACGTGCTAATGTCAGCCTACCACGTGCTAATGTCAGCCTACCTCGTGCTAATGTTAGCCTACCACGTGCTAATGTCAGCCTACCTCGTGCTAATATCAGCCTACCACGTGCTAATGTTAGCCTACCACGTGCTAATGTCAGCCTACCTCGTGCTAATATCAGCCTACCATGTGCTAATGTCAGCCTACCTCGTGCTAATGTTAGCCTACCACGTGCTAATATCAGCCTACCTCGTGCTAATGTTAGCCTACCACGTGCTAATGTCAGCCTACCTCGTGCTAATGTTAGCCTACCACATGCTAATATCAGCCTACCTCGTGCTAATATCAGCCTACCACGTGCTAATATCAGTCTACCTCGTGCTAATGTTAGCCTACCACATGCTAATGTCAGCCTACCTCGTGCTAATGTTAGCCTACCACGTGCTAATGTCAGCCTACCTCGTGCTAATATCAGCCTACCACGTGCTAATATCAGCCTACCACGTGCTAATGTCAGCCTACCTCGTGCTAATATCAGCCTACCACGTGCTAATATCAGCCTACCACGTGCTAATGTCAGCCTACCACGTGCTAATATCAGCCTACCACGTGCTAATATCAGCCTACCACGTGCTAATGTCAGTCTACCACGTGCTAATGTCAGCCTACCACGTGCTAATGTTAGCTCACCTTTTTCTTTTATGAACCGGGATGTTGAAAATGTCACATTTAAAAATCAGTGTTTTTATGACACTGCTTGTAGCAGAAGGGCGTCTAACTACGGTGGCCTACGTGAAAACACAAATGTCTCTATCTAGAGCCAGTGTTTGATTTGTCTATTCTGGGCTACTGTAGGAACATGGCAGTGCAATATACCGATCTTGGTGGACGAGAACCCACTCCCTAAGTAGATATAAACTGCTCATTTTAAGGTAACAAAATCAAGGCAATTCTTGTTTTCAGGTGATTATGCACTAAAGAAAACATATATATATGTATATATACATATGTATAAGACTTGGATTGTCCTGCATTAGCTGTGTGAGAGTTTGTAAACGTATGTTTTGATATAGTTTGCTGTTGTTAAATGTAGTCCCTGTTTACTTAATTAAATAAGTCTTTGGATTCTCTGTTCACTGTGGAGGCATGCGAGAAATAATTAAGTTTTCTTTATGAGTTCAATAAAACATCTGTACGTCATCTATTGCACGTCTGTCCGTCCTGGAAGAGGGATCCCTCCTCAGTTGCTCTTCCTGAGCTTTCTACCATTTTTTTCCCCGTTAAAGGGTTTTTTGGGGAGTTTTTCCTGATCAGCTGTGAGGGTCATAAGGACAGAGGGATGTCGTATGCTGTAAAGCCCTGTGAGGCAAACTGTGATTTGTGATATTGGGCTTTATAAATAAAATTGATTGATTGACATGGTGAACAAGTGATATCCAATAGTCATGTTGTGAGTGAAGTATTCTTTTAATATTCAATAAGCCGCAGCTGGAAATAATCCCTATCAAAGGTACTTTCTTCTCCTATTCTTGGAACAGTTGTTACAACTACAGTGACTCGCTTTTTAATGAAACTACACATCAGTATATTTGTGTTTCTAAAGATTTACATCTTCAGAAGGAACCAATGAGCTGACAGCCACAGACAGGAAGTTAGAACATGTTGAGAGACGGACTGACACATTGCTGGTTTTGGTCTTTTCATGGGATTTATTGACAATAAGAAAAATATATAATACCAGACTTATCCATTGTTTACACTGTGTATTCAGGACACAGTTATAATAAATTGCTCCTTAGGTAGACACAAAGACAGTCTGTTGTTTTACAGTTCAAACTAAAAGGTAAACTTTACGGCGGTTATAATTTAACCAACAGCACATGAATGTGATGTACACAATCATGAAGGTGTGTTACCATAGACGATAGAAAGAGGAGAGTTTCAAGCCACACACGAGTAATTAAATAATGACTTTGTGAATTAGTTGTGATTTAAAATCCTTTTTAGGAGTAAGTTTTATCTTTTATTGCTCCTTATACACTGATAAAGGTCAGTGTTACTCTGAAAGTCTCTTAAAGCAACTACAAGGAACTTTCATTTTGTGTTGAATTTGGCGCCCCCTGTGGACAACAGCAGTAATGTTTCCACGGCAACCACCGCCTGTGTCGTACAGATCTCGATCTGGCTGCATTTGTCTTTTCTTTTTATAAACACAGCTGTTTGCAGGATGCACAGTGATGAAGTCATGCATCTATCTGTGGTGATGTGAGGTTAATAACTGTAACATGACGATGGTGAAACAGAGTCATGTGTGTTACATGATTTGCTACATGTAACATAAACTCATGTATTGATGTTAAACCCATAGACTGTAAAAATAATGGATCTAGCTACCTTGATGTCACCCACTGGTTTGTGCACTCTGGTTTTGAGGCCTTGAATTCAGCATTTTGGTGTTTTGGAGCCAGAAGTGACCATATATGGGCGAGACGCTGGCGCTGTGGAGGAGCAAGCGGTGAATCCCACTCATAGACTGTGGTGACGCCTCACAGACAGCCTGTCACTCAATGCAGCCTGCCCTTAATTATGTGTAACTGGAGCCTTAATAAAACGTAAACAGGTAAGTTATATAAAAATGACAGTTGTCATGAATGTTTAAATTAGCTACAGAGACCAAAACTGATCTCTGTACCAGGCTGTAAACATGTTTATTTCTGCTGTAAAGTTGGACATTTTAACATGAGGGTCTGTGGAGATCGACTCGCTCTTGGAGTCAGCGTCAAGTGGCTGTTAGAGGAACTACAGTTTTTGTCACTTAAGCGCTGGCTTCTTTTTCCAAACCCAGAGACTGCCGCTTGGTCAAACCCCATCTCACAAAGTATTTCATAAATTAAATAGACACATTACAAATCGAGACCGTCTCCCTCGAAATTATGTTCACATAGGTTGTTTTTACAAGCAGCAACTATTACCCAAATTTACATTTATCGTTGGGCAGTGACCTCTAGTGGCTGTAATCATTACAGCGAGAGCAAAGGAGGAAGTCAGGCAACGTAGATTAAAAAGCAACAAAGTCTGTTTAAGTTGGGATGGAGGGGGGGATGAAATGAACACAGACTTAACTGCTGCTCATGTCCTAACCTAGTATGTGAGATATGTCATGTTAAGCTACATTAGTAACAAATACTAACTTCTTTTCGACAAATCTATAATCTTTTTTCTAAACCTAACCAAGCGGTTGTGGTGCAGCTGCGACCATTTCACAAAGTTAACATGTTTAAAAATGCATCTGTAAATCGTTTGAGAAGTTGGAACAAACAACTGCATGTGGTTGAATGGGTTGGAGGACTTCTTGTGCGTACGTGTTTAGGAGGAAGAGGATCAATTCAGGATCAGTTTAGAATCATAGCGTACGTGACCTGACATAAACTTATAAGCCCTGACGTGACCAAATTTGGTTATTGGTTGCCTGAATAACAGGAAACGGTAGTTTAAGTAACAGGAGACGCCTTTTAATGCGTAGTGGAAAGCTGTAGGTGTATCAGCTTTTATTACTTGGATGTCAGACACTATAAATTGTCATGTTGTACTAATTCTTTGGCTTTCTCGTGAGTAAACCCTCAAATATGCAACTCCATGTCTGAGCCTCTCTTTTTTTTAAGTCTTGTTTAGAATCACCAAGGTTGTCTCGTGTTTTCGCCCACGCTTTAGTCATTTCTTTTGTGTTTCTCTTTGCTGATCCCGTCTCAACATCAGCCATAACCACAAAATATAACGTCAGAATTCCCTAAAGAAAAATGGTCTGCTTTCTTTAAACTGCTAATGTATGACTCACTGCCTGGGAAATGTAACCAGGCTCTTCTGGTCTGCGTGCTGCAAATCGTTTGGTGTGATTTGGCGGGAATCTGACGGGGACAGACTAAAAATAACTGTAGAAATAACCAGTCTTCTTGCTGATGGTCTAGTTTGCTTATGCCGGTCATATAGAGTTCAGTTTAGTTAAAAAATATTCTTTGAAGTTGCTTTAATTGGTTACTGAGTAAATACGACAATAAGAGACAATGAAACTCCAACAGTACCTTCCCAAATCACTGTGCAAGAAAAACACCCTCTGCATAAAACACGGTATCATCTTCCACCCCCATCACTGCTGCATGAACGAGGGTGACGGGTTGAGGCATTTGGGCAGCAAAAAAAGGTGAAGGGGCCGCTGCAGCAGGATAACGGGCAGGGGCCATGGGTCTAGAGTAGGGCATGGGGGCCATGGAGCCAAAGAGCATCAGTCCATCATCTGAGTCATCATCATCCTCCTCCTGAAACACCCTGCGCATCACGCTGCCCTGGTCAACATGCAGAGCTCTGGACAGGACCTGGAAGGTGTCGATGAGACTTTCGTTGACACTGTTGAACTTGCCTTTGCACTTCAGTGCATTCAGGAAATTGTTCTTGGTGCATTTCCTGACCAGCTCCTGGGCTGTGCTCAGAGTCATGCAGAGTTTCCACAGAGCTCTGCTCACTGCTGGGGTGATTTGGCACGGCCCTCTTTGCCTGATGGACACAACGGGCTCCTCCAGGGCTTTGACTCTTTCGGCGAGACGACGACAACGCTTTTTATTGGACTTCACCTCAGTAACAGTCCAGAAGATGCTTTTAGACAAGGTCAAGATTTGGTCTATGTGCTCCATGAGCAGCTGAAAAAACAGAGGCATAAAATGAGTCAAAGATAAATCAAGTACAAAATAAATCCCGTTGGCATTGTACATTTTTGCAAGCCACGGATATGTTAGATTTTTATGTGTGGTACAAAGTTCAGATTACATATACATGAGCTGAGTTTCTCATGAGGTAGTGGCAGGGGACAGTGGATGGCGAGACAGCGGTCGAGCACACAGGAGCAGACAACTACGGTTGGGCTGATCAAAACCAGAATATATTGATACTATAGAAACTATGTTTTTATGTTGGAGATAGTTCCTGGCCTCAATAGGATCGATAGCCAAAAGGGGATTTGCGCCTCTTTTCTATGTCGTACCTGTTTGTATCTCAAGAGTAAAACTGTCAGTGCAACCAACGTTCCTGTCATAAATAAAGCCTTTGGAACCAAAGGTGACCCTTCAGACCTGGTACCCAGACCCTAGCGTTTCCACTGCTCCGTCCAGCACTCGCTGTATTTCCTCATCAGCGGTGACACAGATGGAAGTCTGCACCTGGTTTATCGTCCACAGAACGAGGCTGCACGCCCACATTTTCACAACAAAATAGAACAGGCTGCAGTGAGAGTCTCTCTCCATGGGATATTTCAAAATAGCAGCTTTGTGCATTTAGTCCTTCTCAGGCAAGCTCAGGGGTTTAGTGTTGCTGTAGCCCACAGGAAGTGAGGATTAGAATATATGACCTTCACATAATCCGCTCCAAATGAATCTATATTTTTAAAGTCATTACTAAAAGTGTGTGTCATATAAAAACTAAAGTTGATATAAACCATCCAAAACAGGAAGGTAACTGAAGATTCAAAAGAAAGAAGAACTCAAATTAAACTGAAAACCAACCAGGATAATACGATAAACTCAGAAAAGAAATCCAAACACAAGACACCACCAACACCACGATGAACACAGCTGAACTGACATAGAACAAAGGGAAACACACAGGTTTATAAACACAGAAAACCAATCACAAGAATGAGACACAGCTGCAGCAGGTGAACACAGGCAAAAGGAGGGAAACTGGGAACAAGGGTGTGGTGGGGGACACTAGGGTGGAGCAATCAACTAATACAGAACAGGTGTGAGGGGAAGACTCTGGGAGCAGGGAAGGACTAGCGACACTGATGGCAGACACGTGTGACAGAAAGCAGGCGGGGTAAAAACACATGGACAGGAAGTAAAAGCAGACATGACACATAAGGAGAGAATCTACAAAATAAAACAGGAGACAGATTAAACATGAACGAACAACATGAAACAAGGAAAAACACAAATGCATAAATCTATACATATGAAATAATTTTGCTTTTCAAGTGCAGTCCACTATTTATGTCACATATACAACAGCTTGATACAGCCATTTTTTTTACACAATTTACAATTTTATGAATGATTATGTTGTCTTTTTTTTTTACTTGTTTGTTTTATTGACTCGTTGGCACCTGATTAGATGTAGCACTCCTCATCTCGTTGTATATTTTCTGCACACTGACAATAAAGGCTTCCTCTTCGATTCTAAACATGACTGGCTCAGTCTGACACCGTGCACCAAGCTGTGCGCCCATCTGTGTGCAGGTCTAAAAATGACATGTGGTCAGATGCATTGTTGACAAACTGCTGGTTTCTGTAAATAGCTAAAATACAACAAATTCCTTGTTGAATTACAACAAAATATATTTCGAAAATTCCTTTACTGGACAAATTGAAGTGAACACAAAAGTCATTGATAAAAACATCGACACATTTTAAAGTGCCATTTTGTAATGTTTTATCACAAGTTGACACTGTGATGACGATAATAAAACAACAATACATTCTATCTTTCACAGTGTCTCACACAGAGACATCCTCCCTGTCCAGTTAATCTAGTCTGTCTAAAAGAAAGATCTGATGTTATATCACCAGCACGTCACGATGCATCCAAACTGATCTCTAGGAAGTACATGAGGGACGGGCTTTACTTACAATCTCACAAAAAACTTCCCAAACGTGATTATCAGACATTACTGCCCGCATTCCTCAAAGGTTACAAGTGAGATTTTTATCATAACAGATGTGGTTTCACAAACTCAGAGACATTTTGTTTTCACCATTGTCTGCATTTTATCGTCCTGTATACCAAAATGTAAAGTCTGCTGAAGATAAAGGAGAGGCAGTCCGCACACAGACGTTTGTAAACTCCCAAATGTTTTTATCGCAGTTAAACCTATGAGGTCTTCATCAGGCAAACAAAAAGCAGGCTGCATATACAGACAGACAAGACTGAGGTCGTGTTCAGGCCGACAGCAGATCTGTGTGAAAAAATGCAGAGTCATCAGCAAATAAGTTGAACCTGTTTCAGCAGCTCGTCTGGCGTCACAGACGACTCTGCTTTTATTTCAGTCAATTACATTCCTGACGGACTACTTCTACTTTCTACCTTGTGATCATTGTGATGAAAAATTAAATAATTACTACTGTATCAACTTTCTGTGCAACGTTTTTATGTCTGATAAACTTGTACACACATTAATCTGTTTGTCAAACTCAACTCCCTGAATCAGATTCATGTCTTGAAGAAAATTCCTCCGTCAACGCAGCCTTGTTGGTTTAATACAGGCCAGTTTCCAGTCTGAACGCCAGCTTACAAGTTTGGTCTCGATTTATAAATCATCATAAAATACACACACTTTTTTGACATAGTCATCAAAAAACCAACAGCACACAACATGCAGAAACACAAAACCAATAGAATAAAAATAAAGTATAAACCTATAATAAAATGAATAAATATTATAGCTGATGGAATACATAAATATAAAATTTCAAACAGTATATAAAACAAAATGTTGCATAAAGCTGAATCATGTTGACACAGTATGAAAAAGTTAATAAAAGTTAGAATGTTATTTATTTATTTTTATTTTTTTGGAGCTCTTTTAAATATCGGCAGAGATTAGAGAGAGTTTTTTCTTGAGTCAAGAAAGTTTATAAAATTGTTACCCCTCCTCCTACAAACAGCAAATAGGACCAAAAATGCATCAGTCTGGAGGAATACTACAAGGAAAATTAACTGTCTACAGCAACAACACAAAATGATTTAAACAGCACTTTTCTGATTAATCTAAATGGTGCACAGACGTTTACCTGTCGGTGGGTGTTGGTGCAGAGCGTCCTGTTGATTCAGGTGTGCAGACTGAGGAAAATGAAACTATTGCTGTACTTTCATAGTTTTCTGCTGCCGGTGACGTCACTGTTCTCCTCTGCTGCATCTGTGGCATGTCTGATGAGGTGCGACAGTGTCGTCATCACATCACAGCATTGTATGGAGAATTACACACCAGTATCCCTTCTTCCTCAATTTCCAAAAATACTTGAAAAATGATTTGTAAAACAATTGGATGTTTTTATTAATAAATACAAATTGCTAATGAACACCAATATGGATTCAGGGAGAAAAGAAGTACTACTGATGCAGTAATGCAGATGGTTGAAGAAGTAACAAAAGTGATAGAAAATAATGAGTACTCTACTGGTGTCTGTATTGACTCACAGAAGGCTTTTGACACAATAGATCACGGCCAGTTACTGAGAAAATTGGAGAAGTACGGGATACGAGGTGTAGCTTCCTCTTGGATGAAAAGTTACTTGGAAAATGTGTGGAAATTAATAATATTAGGTCAGGATTCAGAAAGGTCACCTGTGGAGTACCCCAGGGATCTGTGATTGGTCCAAAACTGTTCATACTGTATATTAACGATATATGTAATGTTACAGAATTGTTAAAATTTATGATTTTTGCAGATGACACAAATTTATTTTGCTCTGGGAAGAATTTACAGGAAGTTGTGTTGGCTGTAGAAAAGGAACTGGGAATACTGAAAATTTGGTTTGATGTTAATAAATTGTCTCTTAATATGAAGAAAACTAAATGTATGGTATTTGGAAACCGACAGGAAATAGATGGACAGATTGAATTAAAGATTGGTTATGAACAAACTGAAAGAGTTTTTGAGACAAATTTTCTAGGGCTTGTGATTGATCATAAATTGACATGAAAACAACACATTGATTATGTTAGAGGTAAAATCTCAAAGTCTACAGCAATCCTATATAAATGAAGGGATATACTAAATGACAAGGCCTTGTATATTACTTGCTGTGTAGAACTGTGGGGGGCAACTTTTAAAACAATTATAAATTCAATAACACAACTAAAAAAATGAGCCATGCGTATTATTAACAAGGCTGGTTACTATGATCACACTGAGCCTCTGTTTATTAATTCCAATATTTTAAAATTTAATGATTTGGTGTATTATCAAATAACGCAAGTAATTTTTAAAGCTAAGTCAAAGTCCAGTCTCTGTACAAAGGTTTTTTCTGTGCATGAGTGTGAATATGTTTTGAGAGATGTTTGTGCATTTACAGTGCAAAAAGCTAAAAAAGGGATTAAAAGAAGATGCGTGTCTGTTGTTGAGTTAAGCTGTGGAACAGTGCCGATATTAGTTTGAGGATGTGCAACTCAATTTTGGTTTTTAAAAGAACGATGTACAAAGCTATGATTGAAGGTTACAAATGTGAATGATCTTATTTGACATTATTGTTATCCTTTGCTTTGTTGGAAGGGTTGGAAGGTAGCCTAAACTGAACAGTGTAGGACAGGCTTATATAAGCATTATGCTTCTGCCTTTTCAGTCATTATTAAATTCACACAAAAATGAATTGTGCAGTCCAGATTGTTTTGAATTTACTGTAAAATAGAATGTGTTGTTTCATTGTTTATAATTACTGTACTATGTGTGTGTGTGTGTGTGTGTGTGTGTGTGTGTGTGTGTGATGACTGAAATAAACTAAACTAAAACTAAAAACTAAAAAATGACGGTCAAAATATGTTTTTGCTGCGGCCTCGTCCACCTCACATGCCCAGTACATTGTTTAGCTTCTGTGCTGGTAGATTTGATTTATCCTACATGATAACAAATTAAATAAGCACAGGAGAAACATCGTGTTTAACGATGTATCTTCAACCATTATACTTAAGGCTATTTTTGTGTTTGCTTGTTTTGCAGAGCTGATTGTTGTTCCACTGATATCTGTCCTGTTCCTACATCCAATCACTGTAAGATCTTATCTTGTGTGTGTTTTCTTGGCGACAGTTAGAGCCATAAGAACAGGTGTTAAGATTTGTGTTGAACACATTTGAGTACAGCCACATCACCGAGTGTGCCTGCACAAACAGAGATAATGCAGTGGTTACTTCTTCCCAGGTGGTTGTTGGTTGTGTTGAGTGTACATTGAGGGTACACACACGTCACAATACACACACTTGATAACATCACTGTAGATAACTGCTCGCTGTGCTCCAGATCAGTCGGCCCTGTGCTCCAAAACTATTCAGAAAAACTAGTCAGACAATGAATGAACTACATTCTGTAAGGGAGATGTATGCAGTGTTGCTCAAGAGCCAGGAAGTAAAAGGAAACATTAATCGAAGAGCAGTCGATGCACTTAGAGGGTAAACTGGTATTTTTCAACCTGGACACTATTTTTCCATGTTTTTTTCTGTCTAAGTCACTGATGGGAACAATCATTCTTGAAATGAGTCTAGTGTTGAGAGAGACCTCTGCAGCCGACAGCAGTCAAACAGGCTGCAGTGTAACCACTCCGGACATGTTCACACCGTCAGTGTTCATCCACTACAAGTATTTGTTTTGCCACTGACAGACTCAGACTATCATCCTCAGTGTCTGACAACATTCTGGAAGTGATCCCCACAGAGATAGAGCTTTTTGCTAGAAATAAAGATCCTGTGTGTTGAACCAGAAACAGCCCAGAAATATTATTATTTAAATAAACATTTTATCATCGTATGACACACTTCATCTAAAGTCCACAGACACAAAATAAAACTCACAGAGGCTGTCTTGCTTTGTTTATCCACTCTTCCAACAATCACCAGCTCTGGAATGGCTGAAATAAACCATTAATTCACCCAGTTCACCCAGTTCACCCAGGTATACACTCTAAATTACTGTGGCAGAAATAACAGAGGTACCTGCAAAGCAGCCGTCCATTCCTGGCAACATCTCCATCACTTCGCCTTCAGAATATGGATGTTGTGGAACACACACGGTGCACCTGCAGTTTTTGCCAGCATTGTTTTGAGAGAAAAAAGTGAATATTTGTGGAACTCAAATGTTTGTGGCTGCCTCCAGTGATCCAAAAGTAATCAGATTACATTGTATTTTTTTGTAATCTGATGGATTACTTCACTAATTACATACTGCATTGTAATCTGTGCTACATTTCAGGGTAATCTTATCCACTCTGTGATGGTGTGTTCTCACCAAATGCAAACCAACTTGTCACACTGTGTTGCTTTGTGTGTTTACAGCTGCTGAGTGTTTGGTTGTTTTTGGGAGTATTTTGCAAATGGTAAATGTAACAGCTGTGTGACGGTCGTACTAACTGGGGAAGGCAGCCAACGGCTAACTTGGTTTGCAGTAAAGAACAACTGACAGCTAAAACAGAGGCTCCGTGTCTTTGAACCGCCATGAACCAAGACAGCAACACTCAAGTATTGTTTTCATTCTTTCATTTTACTTCCCACAATAAAAGACAGAGCAGTGGTTCCCAACTGGTGGGTCGCGGGTCCGTTCCGAACGGACCACAAGTGACTCGCCAACGTGTCAAGAACACTTCATTTTTAAGTGCAGTGAATTTCCAGCACAAAGCTTTTATACTGAAGTGCTGTTTCCTGCTGTGGAGTGAGTGAGTGACTAACAGATAGCTCCTGGACAGAGACAGCAAACTAGCTGGACGACAGACACAAGCATGATACTGACTATATTAAACTGTGTGGACCTTGAACTTGTGACAAAGCAGAAATCTGGACCCAAGTTGGGATCCATTGACTTGCAGCATTTTGCAAAGAGGCAACTCAACAAAACAGTTTGCACAAGTCACAAACACATATTTTAAGGACTGACGATGTTGTCCTGTGGATTTGCTCAGTTTTCTCCGAGCCCTCTCCTTTATGATCTGTCTCTATTAGATACTGACGTTAAGTGTAGAGCTCCAGGTGGTCACAGACGGCGACATTGTTTGTTCTGATTCTCAGTAACGTCAAGAGAATCTCAACTAGAGCTCAGCGCTGAGAGGCTCTGGGGACACAGCGTCACACCAACTTCTCCCTCAAGTTGAAAAATTCAACTGACGCTAAGATGTGAATAGTGCGTCTCTGCGTCATTTGCATCACGCAATTCGACGGAAAACATGAGGAAACATCACAAACTGCTGACATCATCATCTCACAGTGAAGTTTATTCATGCTGTGTGACGACGCTCAGCTGCACAGACACAACACCAGAAAGCATACATGCAGCGATCCTACATGCAGACACATTTTGATTTCAGTGTGTCAGCAGCGAGGCTTCTCCTCCTCGCCGCAGGTCTTGGTGATGAAGAGTCTTTTGAGGAAGAGGAGCTGCAGGTACCCAGAGGTGACGATGAGGAGACTGAGCGCCACCGACCACCAGGTGATGTACTGCGAGTTGGACAGGAGCAGGAAGTAGTCGGCACTCTTCCTCATGCGGCCGAAGCTGTAGTAGCGGAACATGTGGAAGACGTAGTTCTCCACTTTGTGAGTCGCGTCCTGCAACAAATACTACGAGCATTACTGTTTGTAGCAGGGCCGGGCGATCTGACCCGAAAATAATGTCATGACGTCAGGGTGATGTTGCACTAACAATATTCTTGATGATGTGACAAACAAACACCAAATACAGTACAGGATCTGAGCACTTCCACCTCCAACACTAGTGTGTGTGTGTGTGTGTGTGTGTGTGTGTACCTGTATAACGCTCAGTGTGTTGTTCAGGTCTTTGCTGACTTCTTCTTTCTTCTTCTTCTCTTCCTCTTTGCGCTTGCTGGGGTCTTTGAAGCCGTCGTAGTAAACGCCGAAGCTGAGGAAGACCTGCATGGTGCCGAAGCGGTTGTGGAAGTTGCTCAAACACATCTGGTAGAAACCTGCAGACACACGACACGTGAGACAGAACATACACACGGTGTGTGAAACCTTCCTGTAGCTCAAAGTGGAGAGATGAAGGTCATTAAGATTATTAATTAATTAGTGATGCATTCATGTGTTCATCACTAAATGTTGTAGCTGCTAATGAAACATCATCACTTATTTGTTGACCTTTATTAACCCAACTCTGCAAAGTCACTGCTGACTAAACTGATCAAATAAATGCAGTGCAGTGAAAAGGACAATATTTCCCTGTCGTGAAGTCAGAGAATAAAGCAGCAGAACATGTAAATATTCTAGTACTGTAAGTAGCTCAAAACTGTATTGAAGTGCAGTACTTGAGTAAATGTACTTAGTTACTTCCTCACTCATTTCATTATCAGTACAATAAAGAATGAATCAAAGCAGGAAAAGCTGTGTGACACTGAGCACTGCGGTGTGGGGAGTGTGTGCAGATGAATGGTGCCTCCAGAGCTCTCTGCCCATCCGCCAGCCTTCATCCAACAGATGACGTGAAATGGTTTGTTACCGACACGAGATGAGGCGTCATCCAGGGGATCGTTTGCTTCCTGGCACTGCTGGCACGTGGTGAAGCCAAACACTGCTCACCTGCACACACTCCCCACACCGCAGAGACACAGACCTGGTTGAAAAGCAGCAAAGCTTCCCTTTAAGTTACATCAATCATTTAAATTACATTTATTTGTGGTTTTAATAATGTGTTAATGTTGAGACAGCTTTCTGCACATCTTTACTTCACTGCTTCAACTGTTACGAAGTAAACGTTGATTACACAACATAACGGCTATAAAATAACGACACCATCGGCGTTTAGATTGGTTCCCTATAGGCCTTGCTTTCACTCTACACTTCTGTCTGCCACCAGCTCTGATTTCTCTAGAAATGAAGGCTCCATTTACAGCTGGAAGGAAGTGTGGCAACCATTGAGCAACCAAAACAGGAAGACGATGGTGCTTTTGTTTTCCCCAGTCAGCAGCTACTGGTAGCAATCACCAGTTACCAAAGAGTACCAGTCTAAGTTCTTTGCAGTTGGTATTTCCAGCAGTGGAAATGATGTGTGTCTGTGATACTGGGGCCTCATTTATGACACTAAATGTTTGTGTACGTACAAATGAGGAAATGTACGAACGCCAAAAATATTCAGATTTATAAAACAGTGCGTCTGCCTATCAGTACGCACTTTCTCACAAAGTCAGTCAGCTACCTGTTTCCTCGGCCTCAAAGTTGATCTGACCCTTGGCATCATCAACATTCGACACTATGAGACCGCCGGGAGCGTTGACGGTGACGGACAGGTGTCTATCATGGCCGACTCCCGTCACCCACTGGACCTGCAGACACACAGACAGACACACAGACAGTAACAGCAGAAAGAGTTCGGTGTATGTTCACGTGTACTTTAGGATGTACATATGTGACTGTGTATAAAATACATATTAAAACACTACTGTACTATAGTAAATAAAATAAAAGTCTAAGTGAACATAAAAGGTGTGAAAACTTCATTTCTCAGTGAGCTTCTTGCTTTGTGTCTGCGTTCTGTACAAACACAAGATTTTCTGCCAAATAATTTCCTATGAAAGATTTTCTGTATGTTTTGTTTCGCCTGAACGTCTGATCGATTCAGAGCGGGAAAACATTTTGGAATGGATATTTAATCTTACACAGAAATGCTTCAGATTTGAAACCGTATTTTCTGCAGCTTAAAAGAAGGTAAACACAAAAGAAAGACAAATTGAGGGAAACGTGTCGAGGCCTCGGCTTCTCTTCTTACCATGAAGTGCAGGTAGAATCTCTCTCCACGATGAGCAAAGTGCCAGAAACACTCCAGCCCTGCAGCAGGAAGCACCACCGAGAAGTCGTACTGGTCGCTGCCCCAGAACAGCTCCTGGTCTGTTATGTTGGGGTGGAGGTTTGTCTGGGGCCCGCCATGAACCGGACCCCAAAACACCAGGATGAGAAATAAGAAGGCAATCTTGAAGAACATGTCTGAGAACATGGAGAGTTCTCCTCTAGAAGAAAAGCTGCAGGTTGAGTCTGTGTGGAGAGATGAGGAATGATTAACTGGCACCAACACGTTGCTTCTGTCAGTGGGAAAAGTGGGCTGAGTCCACAGATGGAGTCACTGTGACACAGACGAATGACTGATCCCACTGCAGGACTGAAGGAGAGAATAAAAGCAAAGACCACACAGGGTCAGGTTATGTCTCAGTAAGATGAGGAACATTTATATGAGATTATAGAGGTTACAATTAAGACTTAGGTTGAGAAATATTTTCCCACCTGCTGCATCCGAGCATGAAGCTGTTCACATGCTGAAAATCAGGATGATCTCAGTCTTAATGGAAACAGGAGGATTCAGGTTCAACTGGACACTCGAAGGACTTCACAAAGAACCAGAACTGTGGAGACAACATGGAAACAAGACGAAGAGTCTGAGGCCATGCTTCAATTCAGATGTTTAGCAGATACGTTTACCACCTTAGTTTGCTGTGTTAGCATGCTAACATTTACCAGTCAGCAGTAAACACAGAGTACAGCTGAGGCCAGTGCTGGACTCCAACTGTCTGAGGGGCAGCAGTGGAACACATAACATAAAAAGGGCACTAACAGCACACAGTAGAGCACCAGCAGGCACAAAAGTTTTATAGAACAGGGCAGCCTTCATGGGACCGCATTACATTTTCTCAGTTTTAAGGGCACATCAACTTGTTTTCTCCACTAGGAAACTTCATCTTGTTTCTCCACTGGAAGGTAACTTCTTCTCATTTTCTTTCCCGAAGGCCACCATAGAGGCCACTTCATCTTGTTCTCTCCACTGGAAGGGCACCCTGAAGGGACTTGAATCTAATTTTCTCCAATAGAAGGCCACCATAGAGGACACTTCTTGTTTTCTCTACTGAAAGGGCACCCTAGAGTGCATCTCATCTTGAATCTCTCCTGGAAGGGCACCCTAAAGGGCACGTCATCTTATTTTCTCCACTAGAAGGGTACTACAGAGGACACTTCATCTTGTTTTCTCCACTGGAAGGGCACCCTGAGGGGACCTTAATCTAATTTTCTCCACTAGAAGGACACCATAGAGGCCACTTAATCTTGTTTTCTCCACTGAAAGGGCACCCTAGAGTGCATGTCAACTCATTTTCTCAACTAGAAGAGCACCCTAGAAGTCACTTCATCTTGTTTTCTGCACTAGAAGGGCACCATAGAGTGCACTTAATCTTGTTTTCGCCACTGGACGACACCATAGAGGCCACTTTGTCTTGTTTTCTCTACTAGAGGGCACTTCCTCTCGTTTTCTCCACTAGAAAGACACAATAGGAGCCACTTCATCTTCTCTCCAGGGGCACCCTAGAGGGACGTTGTTTTACAGACCATAGGGGCATCAGAGAGGACATTTTTGCTGCATCTTCCTTTTTATGTTTTTGGAACATGTGGTCAATGGTGATTTTCAGTCTTGCTGGTGGAGCAGCTAAAAATGTTCAGTTTGTCCTGAGGTTTTTCGTGCTCGAGGAACAGCGACAGAGTCAACAAAATCATAAGCGTTCATGCTCTAGAGGAGCAGGAATATTCAAAAGTAAATGTAATTACAATCATGCCAGCAGTGGTTGAACACATCTTGGTGTTGAACAAAACAAATAAATCAAGACAATAAAAACCAGTTAGAAACTGAGATTCTTTAAAGAGGTAGAGAGGATCTCGGTTTATTCGAAATGTCTTGAAAAATGGAAACAGATCAACATATAAAAATCTCTGAAATCTCAAAAACAAATGTACAGTCACTGCAGTCCGATACATTCTTTGAAAAGTCAGATTCCCTTTGTTTTCTTTCAACAGTTTTGTCCTGGTTTGTCTGCGAGTCTCATTGGACTTCAGTTTACATTGAAGGATACTTGAAGTGGTTTTCAGAATCAAATAAATACCCATGTTTAAGAAATGAAAACAAACATGATCTTTATAAATGTCTGCAGGATGGAACTGATTTGACTCTGTACAGACAGAAGGAACATTTAACGACTTTACGGTTTGCATTTTGATAAACAAGAGAGTTTCAGACTTTGTCCAGGACCCGCAGACACCTGGTTTCACCTGGTGAGGTAAAATACTTAAGGAGTTTGTGGAAGATGATTTCGTGCATGATGAGTAAAGAAAACTGCCCTGAGTGAGCAGGAGGAAGAGGCAGCATGAAATAACCAGAGACACACTTTGCAATCAGCTGTTCATCCCGTGAGGTTCATCCAGTTGAGAGGTGGCGAAGAAAAATGGTCCAGTCCTGACTGTGGTTTCATACAGATTGTACAGGGGTTAAAAAACATAAAACATACAGAACATTTCACGTTCTATGGGAATGTCAAACAGGAGCTCAGTGAGGCTCCATACACAGTGCACAAGGTTAAATCTCACCGCACACACTTAACCGCTACGTTTTCATCTTCCAGACAGTGAAAGTCACAAACAAACGGCACTTTGAGGGTACGAGGTGTCAGGAAAGATCCATTCCTGAGGATATTTGTTATTTATGCGCCTGCTTACACCTGGTACTAACATGTTCTAGTGATCTGGAAACAAGAAGACAAGACAACTGAGACAAATCACCGTTTACGCCTGTGTGTATCATGTGTGTATCATGTGTCTGCCTTCAGATGTTGTTATCGCCTACAACACTTCTGATAGAAGGTCCCCTTAGTAATTAATTAGGTAAGTAAGTAATTAAGACGTAGCATGTGTACGTTTACATTAAAAAGATATGACACTGGTAATTGGTTTGAGTGATCAGATCACAGTGTGTCAGAGTTGTCGTTTACACTTGCGACCTGATTAGCTGAGACATGTTAATACCAGATATGAAGAGCACCTCAGCCAACGTGAAAAACACTTAGTGTAAATTATCTGAGTTTAAATAAAGACTACAAAGATAAAACCAGAGTCATGATCGCAGCTCTGAGGCTGTAATTAGACACAGCGTGCTTTGTGCTAAACGCTAACATGCTGATGATTAACAGGCATAATGTTTACCACAGTCACTGCCTTAGCATGTTAGCATGCTAACGTCTGCAAATCAGCAGTAAAAACAAAGTACAGCTGCAGCTTTTCTGAATGTTGTTAGTGTTGCAGGTAGTTGGTGCTAAACCAAAGTATTGGACACGTCACCAACTAATGGATCAACATTTCCATCCCTAACATCATGGTTAATAGAAATGAAATAATCAGTGTGATGTGCCATGTTATTAGGACGTCTTACGACAGATTTTAGTTCTGATTTTTGTAGCGTTTATGTCTTTTATCGTGTGTAGTACAGAAGTATTTTGGCATTGCAACTTTTACAGTCTGACAGCAAAACTTCACACTCAGGGTATAAGTTATTTTTACTCTTGTCTTGAACGTTTTGTGAATGAACCTGGCTTGATACAGTCATCTGAAGGTTCAGGTGTTTGAAACAAACAGTTGACGACATAGTTGTGCAGTTAATATGGTTTGGTGAAGCTGACTCACATGAACAAACACAAAAAGGTAAGAGAGGTTTCAGGATGAGAATCCAGAGACAATCTTGCAGAAGGCCAAATGTGTTGAGAAATGTAAAAACAAAACATTCAGAGTGACTTTTTTTAAGGAAAGAAAAGAAGTTTGATTTAAGGAGGAATTTTGGAGTGTTTGATTCATTGATTGAGACTTTCAAATAATCCAAGAAAAAAAAGATAATTGACGATTTGATATGATTTCTTTTTACCTTTATAATATGATTTCTTAAAGGTTCCTGTGGAGTTTCAGACCTCTCGTAGCACCATGGATCAGTTCCTGCTGTTTGTCTCGAGCACGAGGACGCACAAGAACACAAGTGATGGGATCCACAAACCTGCCAGTGGTGTTACAGTGGTGTTACACGATCCCACTGATCCACAGTTACAGTTATATGCCAACAAAAGGTGCAAACAATACAGGATTTAAAATACTTTATGAGTCAGCGCTGCAAATGTTTTGATGAGGGAAATAAGCGTAATACATTTGTTGAATCTCAGGAAACCACAAGAGGAAACTCCACAGGGGCCCGAAATAGATGATATTATTTTAACTGAAAGGAAGGATCATTATTATTATGTTGATGCACACAGTGCAGATCAACTTCTACTGAAGCAAAATAAATCAGTTTAAGGGTTCCCCCAAAATGTGAGGAAACAAATTCTATGATTATTGGTCAAATGAAGATTCCAGTAATCAGTAACTGCTCCAAGAAGATCCAGCATCTTAATGAGCACATTTAAAAAAACATTCAGACTCCTCCACTGATTAATGAGGAAGAAACCCCCCTAAAGATTCTCCACACAGCGTCGGCCTCCAGTCAGTCTGACCGGGTTACATCTTTAGTTTCTCCTGTAGGGATGATGCTCCTCCACCTGACAGGAAGGTCAGAGGTCGGGCCTTAGAGGTAGGTGGAGTTCCTCCGACTCAGTGACAGACTGCAGGTAAAGATGAGCTCTGCAAACCCAGGTGGACTCTGCAGGTTCATCACCACCATGAAACGCCACCACTGTGCAGTGTTCGACTGACAGCTTCTCACACGGAGAACTCTGCCCCGCCTCTCCAGGTGCGTCTGTGGATCAGGGTTGGTAGTTTGAGTCCAGCGAAGGGGCTGATCCACTGCAGCGAAGGCTGACCTCCGAACACTGACCTCAGCCCCGCCCAACGAGTCTGACGCTCCCAGGTCGGCTTCTCGTTCTTCAGACGCTCGATCTCCTGACACACAAACACAAACACACATCCTTGTCACTGACAGAGACACACACAACGTCATTACGCACACAGACACACACACAGGACTGGGTGCTGAACTTGGTCTGAATTGCTTCGATACCATCAGCCTGTCATTTGATACCTAAAGGAGTAAATCTCAACAGCGCCAGTGAACCAATAAGCACGCAGCATGCATGTACCACATCTAATAACGCTGATAACTGTTTGTCTGATGATGCACGTCACTGAGACATGCAGGAAGAACACCGTATTACACCTGGAGACATTACTCTCGTGTGTGTTGCTGTAGTTTCAGGGTCCGACGTTAAGGTTTTTTCCTACTTGGTCTGCTGGGCAAGTACTTCTCAAATCTACTTGCCCCATCTAAATTCTTACTTGCCCTGCCTAAGAGGTTCTTTTTCTGGCTGTGTGGTGCGTATTTTCGCTCATGACTTATATCTTACGTCAGCAGAGACGCTCAGCCAATGGAGGCAGCAGCACATAAAAAAGCAGCACACTGCAACTGGCCCCTCCGAGGACAGAAACAGGAGAGGAAATACACGATTACAGGCCTGGAGTTAAGATATTCTTAGGGCAAGGCCACTTTGGCCTTTGATAAATACAAATTTATTGGGGCACCAAGGCCAAAACCAATGGCACAATAACAATATGTGAGAACTACACTGAATGAAGACAAAACAATATGTGTGCTGAAAAACAGTACTGAGTTTATTAAAACTGGGTGTGCATGACTGGGGATATATCTCACTTCTTCTTGTTTTGATTCATGTCCCTTATTTTTTAAGTCTTTGAAATCTCTTTATTCTTTTGTTATCTCCTAGTTATTAAGAAATTATTATTAGAAGAAGATTCTTTATTGTCCTTTCTCAGCACATTACATATATTTGACCTCTGCATTTGACCCATCCTACTGTATACACTGGGAGCAGTGGGCAGCCGCAGTGCAGCGTCCGGGGACCAACTCCAGTTCTTTAGCCAATGCCAGTGGTCAGGGTCACTGACAGGAGTATTCACCTAACATAGCCTACATATCTTTAATTATATAATTATTTAAATGTCTCTATGTATATTTTTACATCAATCCCCAATATTTAATTTGCCTTTACAAAAATCCTCTTCCTTCATTTAATTTGACAATGTTTATTGTATTGTATTATATGTATTAATTCTCTACAGGATCTTGTATGTTCTTTAATGTGTGTTCAATTTATTAAAAGAAAAAACAAAAAAACATTTTGGTGAACCCTGCAGCAAAGTGAGCCCTCTTCCTCAGAGAGGATCTTTGCCTCCCAGTTTGTTCCTGGCGACAGAGCAGAGTGATCCGTCTTTCTTCTCAGAGGATCTTTGTCCCATGAGAGCAGGCAGCTGCTCTCCGTGTCCGCATTTAAAACATCTTTCGCTGGTGATTTGACAGTCACTAGAAGCACGTTATGACCCTTTGTAAAAGTTTCTGTGTGGTACCTGTGTTGTACGTGAGCTAACGTTAGCGGCTAAGGACTGAGAGGCTGTCCGGTGTGTGTGTGTGTGTGTGTGTGTGTGTGTGTGTGTGTGTGTCCGAGTCAGTGCTGCTTGCCCGATCGGGCATGTCTGCGCAGGGTCTGCTGGCCCGCCGGCTATTTTTACTTGCCCCGGGCATTCGGGCAACCGTTAATGTCAGACCCTGAGTTTTGAGAGGCTTGACGACCGTGTGTGCTGCTTTGGTGTAAAAAAACAAAGAAAGGAAAAGATTGTCCAAAGTGTGGCTCAGTTTCATCTGGCTCAATGCCAACAGCACGTTAACACAGCAACATGAGAAATTTGATGGAACACTTGAAAGTGCATGTGATAAATAAAAAGAAGAGAAGGATGCTCCATGTTCAGCTGCAAGAAGGAGAACGGACTGCAGCCATCCTTCTCCCTCGTCTGCCTAACGTTACAGATCTGGATGCACCTCTCAGGAGGTTTACTCCTCTGCTGCCTGCAGTGTCCTCCACAGTGAACAGTAAAATGCCAAAACTACCAGAGCCCTGAGGCCGCTGCAGGCTGTAGAGGACAGTCAGGGGGTCAGAGTCGTTCTGGAAAATTAAGTCCAGATGATATTTGAACATCAAAACATCCCCAAAACTGCTTTGAGTGGAAAAATGCCAAGGTGCTGAAACATAACACTAAAGAGTTGAAACAGGAAACTTGTTTTGAAACTGCTGTAAGTGTGTAAAAATGAGGATATTTGCTCCCTGATGTGAAATGTAGTTTCCTCTTGGTTAAAGCTGATTTTATAAAATTCTTAGTGGACAAAGTTTTGTTCAGGAACTAATACTTAGGTCAAGGTACCAGTGCCGAAACATTTTTAGACTACACCCAGCCCTAGATACACAACCTCATTACACACAGACGTCCTCATCATACTAAAGTACACAGTCATGTTTATGTGGACAATACTTCATTACACAAAATACACACGTCCTCTTTACACACACACAAACACACACAGATCAACCCAACTCTGACACAGACAGGAAGTAGTGACTAAGTGTTAGAATATAGAGAGTTCATGTTTTCACCGTCTCGTCGTTACAGATGGAGTGGACCTGAGTGCTGAACATAACAGCTGTGAAGGTGAAGAAGAGGAGGGCTTCCATGCAGAGGAAGATCATCAGCATCATCGTCACCGGAGGGGAGAAATCACTGCACTCTGCATACACAAAACTTCTGTCACAACAGGTTCCTGATTCAATCACACCACACATGCTGAAATGATTTTCTACAAACTCTGTACAACAACGTGAATGAATCTGCAGCCCGAGATAAACGACAGGTAACTGAACATTAGAAGAACATATAGTTTAAATCAGCAGCTCCAGCAGTGTGTAGGACTCACCTCTCCACTGGACTCTGATGCAGGTGACGAACTGGTATCCACAGAGAGCCAGAGCGTGACTGGAGATTATAGCGATGTACATCTGTGGACAGGACACAAAGCACCACACCTCTTTACAACACATACTTTCATCAGGTTCAGCTTGTTGTGGTGCCAAATGTGTAACATGAGCGCCAGGAAGTTAACATGCAGAGAAAGCAGTACGAATGCAGCAAGTGAGAAATTTGACTGCACAAAATGTGTTCTTCTTGTTTTCATTTTATTTTTACTTTAGCCAGTGCAACATCTGAGCTCTAAACACTGTTCTAACTATTGATAAAAGTGCTACAGCAGCTACACAGTCTAATTCACACACAGATTTGTCACCATCATTGGTTCCTCAATCAGCAGACGAAGACTGACTGTCGGGTTGCACGTTAAAAAAAAAAGAAGAAAAATATAGGAGTCATTTATCGATGCAACAAAAGGACCATTTCTGTTTTACTTCACAACAAAATTTAAAAAAAATCATTTCTGTGTGTGGAAGTCAGTCTGAAATTAAGTATGAGATTAGTAAGTGGACATGACGGTAAATAAACTCACAGTGAAGAGGACGAAGAAGCGCTGGTTTTTCTCCCCGACACAGTTGTTGACCCAGGGACAGTGGTGGTCCATCTTACGGATGCAGCGCTTACAGATACTGAATTAGAAGAAGAAGGAGAGGCGGCAGAAGAAGACGAAAGATGAACGAAAAGAGGAAGAAGAAAGAAGAGGAAGGGTGAGGATGAAGAGAGACCAAAAGAGAAAGAATAGACAAAAAGAAGTAAGAAGAAGAGGATGAAGAAGAACAACAATCATTCTGAGTCCAAAGTTTTTGCAATTCTGTGAACGCAGCGCCTCAGCAGCAGTTTGTTGAGTTTGTGTCGCTGAGTGGATCAGATCAGTTGATCAATCTGTGGTCAGAGCTGATGAGATCAGATTGATGGATTAGAGAAGCAGAGAAAGCAAACTTTTCGAGCTAGCGCTGGACTGTGAGGTGCACGGCTTCCATCTGAAGTAGGCTGGAAAACAACAGACCACACTAACACGAGAGCACTGTTGTTCCAAAACACAGAGCGTTCTAATGAACCCTTAAGTTTCACTTTTAAAAGGCATCTTTGTCATATTTTAATTGTAATTTTTCTAATCTACATTAATGCTCGATTGTTACAGTACTACCTTATTTTTCTTCCTCTCAATATATCGATTGTTTGTTCCACGTATGCACCAACGAACAGAAGCAAAAAAAAAAAATCCCTCTGCTGCTCTGTCTGTACCCAGATTACACTCTGCACTCCACGAGTGTGTGGTGCTCTGAATAACTGAACAGTTTATTCCAACAGTGCTCTGAATTAACAGTCTAGCTCCAAATAAATGAATGTGCGGTAAACTCTGTGACTCATATATAGTCACGACAGTAGACGACCCTTAAAATATGGATGTTGCTGCACAGAAGCATCTGAAACGTGGATGCTTCACACACACCTTCAACCTGACAGCACAGAAGATCTATACAGTCAGCACAGGTGTAAGACGTCACAGTGAAGTGGACCTTTGGCTTTTTGGATATAACACGTCATCACTTCATCATTTTATCCTACTGAACTTTTGTGTGATGTGTTGTCATAAGTAGCACATGAATTCGTGAGGACACAGTGACCTTAGACGACCAAAATCTAATCAGTTTATCTGTGACGTCAAATTTGAACAAACGCCCTCAAGGTGTTCCTGAGATATCAGATATCACATAACACCTCTGGCTGCGGCCATCACCAATGCAGAGGCACAAAAAGCGAGTGAGTGGACCCTGAGTCGGGATTCTTTGAACCCCCCACAAAACTGAAGCCAAAATATCTCACTTGCCTTCTGGTGCACCTCCCCAACACCAGCAGAGGTCGCTACTGCGCAGTCTCTGGCTCCAAATGACATAACCAGCACAAGATGTTATTCCGGCTTCATTTTTGTTCAGTGGGGGTTAGTGGAGATGCATTGATACCTCTGTGCTGAATGCACAGAGATTTACCACCAACTTCTCAGCTCTACGGAGCTTTTCAGCCTCTTTTAGCTCATACTTTTAGTTTAATGGCAAATTTTTGTCAGGTCCAGCGTCCTGTTCTGCTCTCATGTGAGCAACAGCGTTCATGTTTAGTCTGAACCCTTCTGACCTGCAGTGATGAGCCCTCTCAGGTTTGATGCTGCAGCATTTTGGACATTTGTAGATGACCTCGCCCGGCTTTAGCTGCAGACTGTCCATGTACTTCTTAGTGGCGTTTCCTTTGGGAACGGCTCCCTGAAAAGTGGAGGGAGAAAACAGAGGGGATGAGAAGGGAGAAAAGGAAAACGTCTTTGAAGGGCAGGTCAGGTTTTTTGAAGTGGGGCTGTGTGAGAGAGTTCCTCATCATCAGTGTGTTATATACAGTAGATGACAGTCAGCACACTCCCTGTTTGACAAAGCGTGTGGGAGTGGCACCCCAGAAGCTCAGCTATACACTGCTGTGGATTAGAATCAACAGCAAAATGTTTTCCAGCCACTTAAAAAATATTAATATCAGTTTGAGTGGACGCTATATTGAGAATATTTTGCTGTCAGATAGCTCTAGCCCCAAACTATTTGTTTCAGCTGGTCTCCTCTCAGCGTCCTCACCGGGTCGGTCAGCATGGTGCGGAGGTGGGAGGCCAACGCCAGCACAGCCAGGCTGTTGAAGACCACCCCGTTGACCACGGCGTACCAGAAGCTCCTGGAGGGCAGCAGTATGACGAAGGTGACCACAAAGTCAGCGTAAAACACCAGGAACCAGGTGATGAAGGCACACACCATGCCGCAGCAGTCCTGGATGAACCAGAGTCGCTTTGCATCGTTACGGGAACTCCTCTCCGCCGCCTCATCCTCCCCGTCCAGCAGGGGGTGCTGCTGCTCCACGTCCCTCAGCCTGTGGCCTGAGGACATTGTGCCCTGATGGACCAAAGGTTAGAGTGAGTTTTCACTGGGACGAGTTTTCTGTTTCAAATGTTTTAATTGCGACGTATTATTTTCAGTGATTACAAAACGAAGAAAAATTAAGAAAAAAATACAAAATAATCACATTATTATTATCATTCATTAATAATAATGATACGTTTTCAAAGATATTTATAGATTTTAATTATATATTATATCATATTACATCTGACATTATGTTATGTATTCTGTCTTTACTCGCTCATTTATCTGTATTTATTTCTGTCCTTGTGCTGCTGCAAAACCTGAATTCCCCTCTGGTGATCAATAAACGCTGCTCTTATCCAAATTTAGATGCTGTCAAAGAACATGAAATATGGTGAAAGTCTGCACATAGACAAGAATATAAGAGCACAATCAAGCTTTGCATCGTAACTTCCCAGTAAAGGCATAAGTAAGAGGAGTCCAGCCTGAGTCAGTGAAGACAAAGTTACAGACAGGTTGATGCGCACTAACTTACTTGAAGGTGCCTTTACTTTATAGCATTATCTCTTCTCCTCCTGCTGCTCCATGGAGTCACACGTTGTTTTGCCTCTGAGTCACATCACTGTGGAGAACAAAGACAGAAGGTTCAAGCATTGGTGGAGGAAACACAGAACAGAATATATCTTTATTGTCCATAATGGGTGGAAATTTGTCTTCGGCTCACGAAACACAAAAGACAATTCTAAATATTCAGATCCTTAACTGTATCTACTGGGAGTATATCTACATCAAGAGCAGGTCCTCGATCACCATGTTCACCAGCATGTCTCTACAGCAGACCAGAACAAACAAACCAAACACTGGCTCCAGGTTGGGCCATTTAAATTTTCACAGCAGCCACAGTAGTTAGAAACCCATCTGTGAAGAGCAGTGTCGGAAAAACACTGAGTTGTGACGTGAAACTGTTTTATTCCACCTTTAATGACTTGGTCAGTTTGTTCTGGAGAGGAAGAGACCTCTGCGGATAATTCAGCTCCTGGAGAAAACCTCCTGAATGTCTGGCTCTGAAGTTATGAGAGGAAAAAGATGAACACATACTAGCTGTGGTGGCTGAGCAGCCCGTCTGACATGCCACACAGCGTCAGAGAAACACTGATTTGTAACATCAAACTGCTTTATTCAGGTTGTTATTATAGACCAGGTTGTTAACGTCACATGATCCATTTGTTTAAGAGAAGAAGAAACCTCTGAGGATAATCTGGCTCCCTGTAAAAACCTCCTGAACCATGAACACTGAAGGAATTTGAACGGGGAGGAATTTCAGCTGGTTGCAATCTGTACCGCTGATCCTCTTTTGCCAACAGCACTGGTGCTTTGACCAGGAGACGTTTCAGCCCTAACTCTCACATACTGGACACACGTGGAGTTCACTGGACAGGAAGTGGATGAACTACTGTAATCTGTAAAGTAACTAAAGCTGTCAGACAAATGTAGTGCGGTTACAGACACAATATCTGCCTCTGAGATGTAAAGGAGGAGTATTAAGTTACATAATATAGAAATACTCAAGTACAAGCACGTCCAGACGATTCATAAATACAGCATCTGAATATATACACTTGGTTACACTGAGCCACTCAGCTGTATGTCAACTACTTGACACCAGAACAGTGCTCAGCTAGCTAACCTAGCATAACAAAGCTAGCAGCAGCCTAACCTGCTTCTCACGTTAGCTTCTTCTTAGCTGTCACGTTAAACGTTACCCACATTAAGCTCCCTGTGAATGGTCACACTTCAATAAAGTAACTCAAACAGGGGCGTTACAACAGTAGAGTTACATTACAGCAGCATGACAGCACACAGGAGATGCTTTAGCTGCATGAGCTAAGCTAGCTAACAGCTAAGCTAGCTAACAGCTAAGCTAGCTTAACCAGCTGTCGATGTTTAACTAACTTTACAGTTCTTTTTAAATATTGGTGGCACGTGGTGGTTAAACAGGCACAAGGCCGGTGATGATTCATGTTGTGGCTGATGATTAATCCCGCCTGAATGATATTATAGCTAAACATTAATTTAAATGGATTAAACAGCAACATGTCCATTGACAGAGATTTAGCATCTTCTAGCGCTAATATTTTAATGTTCAGCTCCAGGAGTTGTGTTTATATTATAATAATCTGCATCACGTTGAGTCAGATAACTCGCCGTTATTAAACAAACCATAACTGAGTCCATAATCACATGTTTTATCATATAAATAACATCAGTTCACCTCCCTGCTGTTGAAAAGCAGAAGGAAGCAGCTGTGAGTTGCTCTTAAACGGAGCTGTGACGGTTCAGCAGACTGACATCTGTCACACCGACCTGTTAGTGTTCATCCTGTCAGTCTTCCCTCTGGTGAAACTGAAGGATTTTGTTTTAAACGCTTCAGATAGAGAGTAAATCAGATAAAGAGTAAATCAGATAGAGAGTAAATCAGATAGAGAGTAAATCTCACCTCAGTGTCGCCTGATGACCAAGTTTGTTTGTAGCTGTGGAATGGGCTCAATGTTGCCCCCTGTGGCCGCCGGGAGAACAACACACACTAACATATTTAATTCATTAACTCAAATAAAAGATGAAAATAAATCACATCAAATATTTACACAAATATTAGAAAATATTCAGTAATTGTACTTTGGGTTTTTTTTTTTTTTTACTTTTTTTATATTTTTTATTATTTATTATTATTATTTATTATTATTTTTTTATTATTTTTTATCGTATATGTGTATATATATATATATATATATATACACACACACACGCGTATATATATATAGATATATATATCTATATAGATATATATATATATATATATATATCTATATCTATATATATCTATATAGATATATATAGATATAGATATATATATATATATATCTATATAGATATGTATAGTATATAGTATATGTATACAGGCAGCAGGCATTAACAGACGCACTGTTCCAGACTCTCTTCTGGACGATGTACTAACGCCATACAGTTTATTTTCTTTACCCCAGCCTAGTGTTGTGTCATCATTTGTGCCTGCTCAAAGTATTTTTTTTACCAAACTACTGAGCCCGTCCTCCCACAAAATAAAACCCCCACAGGTTGTTTGTAGAAGCAGATTGTTATGAACCAAATTTATGTTGATTGTTTGGCAGTGACCCCTAGTGGCCGTAGAAAGGGTGACGGGAATAAAGGAGGAAGTCCGGTGGCCTAGCATAATGCGGGATTTATACCACTACGTTAAATCGATGCCCTACTGTACCTACTGCTGCACTAATCTCTCAAGACAGATTCTGCAATTTACATTGTAGAACTGTATTATTAAATTGTATTGAATTGTAGTATTAAATTGTATTGAACTGAAGTATTAAAGGAATTATTTATTATTATTATTATTATTATTATTTTATATTTATTTCCACATTGCTACTGCATAGGCTCTGCATTGATGTAGCCATGTCAAGTTCTGCCTGTTACATGCATTGTTGTCTTTCAAAATACAGTTTGCATACAGTCAGTTTGGAAGCAAGAAAATATTAAAATTTTTATAAAATACAAAATTAAGTGTATTTTGTGAAATTAAAACAAGTAAATAAGTAATAAAAATAAGGTAATTACATATTTGTAAAAATTAAAAACATAAAGTAATTATACGGAATTTTCAGGGCTTTTTTTACTGCTGTTATTTTAAAGAAAACATTCAGTGTGGAAAGCAAAAACATTAAAATGTTACAAAATACAAAATTAAGGTGTATTTTGTAAAAATTAAAATAAGTAATAATAGGTAATAAATAGCAAGTAAATAAAATAAGAAAATAAATAAATAAATAATCACATGAAATTAAAGTGGTTGTAATGTGTGTTGTTAAACCAACAATTTAAACAAAACATGCAGTTTAGAAGGCATGAGTGTTAAAGTTTTACAAAATATGAAATAAAAGTGTATTTTGTAAAATTAGAATAAGTAAATAAATAATACATAATAAGTACGTTAAATAAGTAAAAATTAAACATGTAAATTAATTATAAATTAAAGTAGCTGTATTTTGTGTTTTTTCTACAGCGGAAATGTTTTTTTTTTTATTATTATTATTAAATGACCAAGATGACATCATCATCATCATGGCCAGAAACTGTAGAAACAGAAATCATTGTTGGATTTTCGAATATCTGACAGTTCTCGAACACATCATGTGAGACAATAGTGATAATTCATCAAAATGATTTCATCCTATAAATCATGTAAAATTTGTATAAAAATAAATAAACTGCTGACATGAACTGACCAGCATTAATGACAAGATAAGAAAGAAAAGGCTTTTTTAACTCCAGGATTTCATCCTCAACTTTTAATTTTAAAAATATAGTAACTCATTTATGGTGAAGGGAGGCTCAAGGATCTTCCTCCAGTCACTCAGGGAGGCTCAAGGATCTTCCTCCAGTCACTCAGGGAGGCTCAAGGATCTTCCTCCAGTCACTCAGGGAGGCTCATGGACCTCATGTAACTGTATACTTGAACTCCACTTGCACTTTACTGCATTAATCTGAGTTGAACTACTTTACAGATGAAGTTTGTACAAACAAAACATGACTCATAAAACAGACACTGACCTACAGACCCACCTGTCTGTCACTACGTGTTTTTATTTTATCTGGTGGTTCATGTTTTTACTGACTGTATGTTTTTATGGCTAATTTTACTTCTGTGAGACGCTGAGATGAGTTCAGACAAATCCACCTCCACACACAGGGAGTGGGTCATAGGTGATGATGAGGAGGGATCACTGCTGTGTGAGACCGTCCATCCTGCAAAGTAAAGTTCATTCTGAATCCATATGTAGAACATTTCTGTTCTGTGTGTGGTGTACTTGTGTTGATGTTGTGTGTCTAACAGGGATTCACACTCCATCAGTCAGTTAATCACACACTTGTTTTTTTTTTATTAGAAATAGCATTAGCTGTACACTGCACTGTGCACTGTGCACCATAAACATTAGAAAGCACCCCCCCCCCTCCCGTCTCAGGGTCGAGGGATAAAATAGCAAAGCAGAGCTCCAGTTATCAAAATCCTATGTACACATAAAAGCTCACTTCTTCTTTTGTGGGAAAAAAAAGTAAAGATGGAGGAAGACTCGTGATTTCTGTTGATGATGAAGTCCAAACGAGATGTTCTGAAGCTAAATCATTGTCCATAATTAATGCATCAATCATCCAGACCTGGGGACTCTCCCTGTTGTATTCGTGATGCTATTCTGATGGCTTCCTCCAACGACGGCTGGTCGCTGAGCTGCAGACAGAAGGAACACAGTCAGGTTAATACAAACGCTGACTGACAGACTGAGAACCAATCAGTGCTCCCGATTCACTCTGACACCTGGAGAGACTTCAGGTCGTCATGCTGCATTCAGGCGCCTTTCACGAACATTTAAACCTTTGAAACTGCTCAGTGAGTTGGTTTCTTATGAAAAGGTGCCAAAAAGGCCAAGAGCTCTGGCTAAACTGTTAAATGATTTTAAGGGAGAATAATTAACACACATTAGAAAAGAGCAAGCAAAGAAGAAGCAGCAGTTTAAACACAGTCTTCTTCTAAATATAAAGGTTTTATATTTTTACTCTGCAGAGTCTTAAACACAGACGTCTGAGTCAGATGTAAAAGATCCAACATTTCCTCTAAAAGAAATAACGGTGATGGTTTCAGGACACCGCTCACTTTATAGATATATAAATATATTTATCTAGACCCTGACACACATATTTGTGAAAATGTGTTTATTAATATGACAGGAGTGGTTTTTTTGACCTAACTAGAAGTGTGTTTTAGTTTCTGTTCATGATTTCAGATTTCTTCTGTCTGCCTCTGACTTAAAGCCACAGTGTGTAGGAACTCCTCCCATCTAACGTTGAAATCATATACTGCATTCAAACAGATAGCGCACTCTATCGCCTCACTGTTTCAAACACATATTGCAACTACGGTAGCTGCTGTGTGATTCCCTTTTGTGCTTCCTTGGCGACGAGGATTCGTCTCCCGTGACCCTGCATTATGCTCAGAGAGTGGGACTGTGTTATGCTGCAGTAGTGCCGGGGTCGTAGTGAAGTGCCTCTTGCTCCTCTCCTTCAGCTTCTCAGTCACGCAGCGCTGGCCTAAGGCGGGGCTGTATGTCCCTCGCTGGCGGAGGTATTCTCAAGATGGCGAAACGTTATGGGGTACTCCCTTCTGACTGAAACTCCTACATGATACTAACACGAGTCACTGCTGTCACATCACATCAAGCTCCTGTCAGTGAGTTTTCAGCTAAAACTAAACTGATGAACAGATGTGCAGTGAGCTCTGTCGGACCAAAACAAAACCTTTAACTGAAATCTCTAAATTCAACTGTCGTCTGTCGCTGAACTTGTTTTTCAATAATTCATTTCGCAGCAGGTGTATCTCCTCTTCTTCTTCTTCTTACAAATCAAACTCACAGACTGAGACTCCTCCCCCCTGTAGCGTGTCTCTACTGACCTGCACAGCGATGTGAGTGCCGTTGGAGGTGGCCAGTAACGTGACAGGATGAATGCTGTCCTGCTCCTGGCTGTAGCCGGCCTCCTCCACGGTTTGGAATGTGGCCATGTCCGGCGCCATGATGGCCACCTGAGGGAGACAGGGACACGGTGCACCAGTCAATCAACAGCTTTGGTCTCAAATCAGTCGGTGTGACACCACCTGGTGGCGTCATGGAGGTGCAGCAGAGAGCCGGCTGTGGACCTCAGTGAGGTGAAAGATGAGCAAACTGAAACAGGCTGTTGTCGAGTGGCTGTTTGTCTCCTTGGTAACATGCTTAGTCAAAGGTTGATGACATCACTGTGACACATTAAACTGTCTGACAACAGTCGACTCAGCAGCTGTGCATTAACCCTTCACGTGACGAAGCTCGACGGCCCTCTGTATGAAAAAGCATGGAGCCATCACACAAACCTCAGTCAGTGTTTACCTGTTCATCTGAGCCGTCTGTTGTTACCATGGTAACCGAGTGAGCACCTTGCGTTGCCAGTTCGTGGGCAGGGATGGTTATGGTTGTTCCTTCTTGGGTTACCATGGTGATAGTGCCACCCATAGCTTGTAAGTCTGCTTCAGAGATACTGACCTGATGTGAGACACAACACAGAGAGGAGAGTTTAATCTGCTGCTGAACAACACGACCAGGTTCTGTGTGAACACCTTCTCCTCTACATATCTTCATCATTAGCTTCATCTTCATCATCATCCTGCCTCCAGTCCTTTACTAATTCAACACCAGGACACATGTCAGACACTAACTGTCCACCACAGTGAGAGGAGGGCTGCAGTCTGGAGTCAGGTTAGTGTGCTCATGATGAGACGTCAGTGTTGTGTCCACTGAGGACGACTGTAGGCGCTTTAGAAGGATATTTACACAGGATGTCATTGCGTTCTGTTACCTGCTGCTGTGTTCCGTCCTCCTGCGTTACCAAGGCAACGTGCTGCTGACCAATCATGTCTGAGCTCTCCACAGGAACCTGCTCTGAGCCCGAGTCTTCTGCCTCGACCACCGCCGCCGTGTAGCTGACGTTTGGGTCGTCGATGGCATCTGAACAGAGACAGAAAGATTTTGTTTGTCACTGTTTGAGATGATGTTATTCATTTTGTATTTCCTGCATGTTATCACATTTTTGGCAAGGCTACTCTTTTTAGACCTTCTCATTTTAACTTTACTCATTTATATTCTAGTGTTTCTTTATGGCTTCCTGTTTGTAATCAGCCACAGACACAGACGGTGGAATTGAACATTTCTTTTTTCATTGTTAGAAATAAATTAATTCAAAGTGGAAAAAGTTTTAATTTCCCACTCAAAATAGCTTCAGTTTTATCTGACAATCAGTCCAAAATCCAAAGATACTCAGTATGAAATCATTTATGACAAACTTAATCATCAGTCACACAGGAGAAGCTGGGACAGGTTGGTATTTGTCTGTTGCTGATTAATTTTCTATCAGTTCTAACATTTATTTTCACAACGGATTAATCTGACAGTTATGATCTTGTTGAATCATTTGTTCTATAAAAAATTGTAGGAAAGCAATGTAAACTGGCTGTTATTATTCCCCACAGCACAAAGTAAAGTATTCAGATGACTTGTTTCACTCTATCAACTGTGTGAACCTTAAATATCATTAGTTTATTTTCATTTACGACAAAAAAGGAAATAAATTCTTCCGCAGAGTTGCAACCGGAAAATGTTTTTTTGAAACAAAAACTAAAACTGTTGCCGTTTCTATTCTGTCCATAAACTGTTCTCTGCATTCAGTTTGATCTAACTTTATTGATCTCACAGACCTCTAACAGAGACAGATTTTATCTCTGTATTATTATGTCTCCATCGACCTGTTGGGGGTTCGAAGTAGGCCTCCTGCTCCTCCTCGATGGGCTCTGTGTCGTTGTGCGCTGTGCGTTTGTGCATGGCGAGCGTTGAGATCTGCTTGTAGGTTTTCCCACAGTGGTTGCAGTTGTAAGGTTTGCAGGGCGTATGAACCACATGGTGTTTGTAAAGGCTGGAGTACTCTGTGAAGCGCTTTTCACAGCCAGGCACTGTGCACACGTACGGTTTCTCTCCTGGAGGAGAAACAGCAGCAGGTTTGAATTTCATTTTAAATGTTAGAAGTCACGAAGAGTATTTATACAACAACTGCAGAATGACACCAAACTACAGTCTGATGACTCGTTAGTTTGTATGAACAGGGAGTGTAAAGGAAAAGGACTCACCAGTGTGTATCCTCATATGGTTCTTATAGTTGGTGGCGCTGGCGAAGGACCGTCCACAGCTTGGCTCAGAGCAGTAGTACGGCCGCTCCCCAGTGTGTGTTCGGATGTGAACTTTGCGGATGTTGGAGGTGGTAAACGACCTGCCGCAGCCTTCGACCGGGCATTTAAAGGGCTTCTCTCCTGCAGACAAGACGTGGGATGTCATAGGTTAAAGGAACAGTTCAATCCAAAACCAAAAATACCTTTCCTCTTACCTGGAGTGCTGTTTATCAGTCCAGATAGTTTTGGTGGTGAGCTGCTGAACTTTTTTGGCACTCTGAGCACCACAAACTTGGTTTGACCTCGTTCCATTACATCAGAGAGAAGAGACGTCTCTACAGCCAATATTTCCAACACTCTGCAGCTCACACTGAAACTATCTGACTGATGAACAGAACCACAGGTTAGAGGAGAAATATGTATTTTTGTTTTTTGGGCTGAACTGTCCCTTTAAGAGTTAACCATCATTCCAGTTTACATCTCCATATTTCCTTATTGTTTGGGTCTGTTAATATTTTCTTCTCATCGCACTGAGATTAAAACTGCAGTTATTCCAAAACAAACAACAGCTCAGAGTTTTATTTCTTATGATGAACATGTGGCTGAAAACTCCTCCAACACGTTGGTGGCTTTGTGGGGAAACTCAGCTCCTCACACTCATCTGATAAACCTGGAGACAAATTCTGCCCTGCAGTCTGTGTTGTTTCAGAAACCTGCGGTTAGTGACTCTGACCTCGTAGTTTCATCATTCATCATTTCAGCTGTACTCATTTCTGTATTTAAAAAAATAAACAGCCTCAAGGTCAGGCAGCAGTTTTCACTTCAGCTCTCTGCACCAGCAAACAGCAGATAAACCCTGAGCCAGACATATAACAGACATCTACACACCTCCTCAGATGGATAGAAGAACAAAGTCAAACTGGTCCTTGGTCTTGTTGTGTACCTGTGTGAGTCCTCGTGTGCTTCTGAAGGTCTCCGGAGGTTTTGAAGGACTTGCAGCAGTTCAGCTCTTGACATCTGTACGGCTTCTCCCCCGTGTGTGTTCGTGAGTGACTCTTCAGTCCGTACCCTAAAGATCAGAATCAAATCATTGACATTCAGTTAAACACATTCAGTTCAGTGTAATCATCTGTTGTACCACCTGGGCTCAATTTTGTTTGTCAAAAACATCACTGTTGTAATTACAGCATTTTCACTGAGGTGTTCAATCAACAAAGTAATCTGCCAAAATGTCCTGATGTCAGCTGGATCTCTTTCTACTCTGAGTTATGTAATCTGGCCAAACTGGCATGAACATGACAGTTAATTCTTCTTAAAACACATATGAAATGTCTTTATAGTTAATGAGACAGCTCAGTGACACAGAATTTGAAGAGGTAGTTTGGACTTTTTGCAGTGGGGTCATATGAGGTATGATTTCTGACGGGTAAGCAAAGCTGTTAGAACGCTCTCTTCAGCCAGACTCCACAGATAAAAACAGTGATTTAACATCAGTGAACTCAGGAGCTGCTGCTGTCTCCATCACTTAGTTTGTTTGTGTTGTTGTGTGATTTTGGAGAATCTAAACTAAACCCTTTAAAATACCAAAGTCACAGACTAACTAACTGATGGAGGCAGCTGTAGACCAGCAGCTCCTGAGTGCTGTGACGAGAGGACAGATGGGGAACTGAAGCCGTGAAGGACTTCCCTGTCAGAACGCACTGACTGACTTTAAGGTGAAACAGTGAAAATATTACAAATATAACATACACTTAAACTGATATTGATTTTTTTAGGTGGCTAAAATACATATTGTTGCTGCCCACGTCCTCAGCAGGACGTCACTGAGCTTCTGTGACATCACTCCAGCCTGCTTCTGCAAACTGGGTGTGCACCAGCTGACACCTGCTGTCTGTGACACACTGACTCTGGATAAGTACGTCATCCATCCCCACTTCAAAGCACCCAAACTGTCCCTTTAAGTCTCCACAGCTACCTGTTGCAAACTTTTTCACACAGCCGGGATAGTCACAGACGTACGGTTTGTCTCCAGTGTGGGAGCGTTCGTGTACCTGCAGGACACACAAACCACAGTGTGAAGCAGAGAGGCTGAAAAACAAACTAACAACATCACAGGAGGACGATGTGAAGGATCACTGTCTTTAAACAATCCCACACACACACTTACCTTCAGATGGTGGGCAGTGGTGTAGAGTTTTCCACAGCCTTCATATTCACAGCGGAAAGACTTCTCTCCTACGTTTGAGCCTCTGCCCGGCCTGTTGTCTTGACCCTGTAACACAATCTGAGACCAACAGGAAACAGACTTCACTGTTAAACCTGAACGGAGGAGTAAAAAACATCATGGAGAAGATACTTTAGAAAAGATCCTCTCACCCGCATGTGGACGCCGTTGTCTGCTTCCACTCTGCCGAAGGACCCCAGAGGGTTTTCTATATTCTCCACCTGACGGGAGACAACACACCTCATGTTGAAGCCGATACTATCAGAGGAATAAACATTCACACCCAGGAGAGATGTCAGGAGAGAGGACACACACAGGTCTGTAGCAGTATGCCAGAAATACCAGGATGTTCTACTTCATCAGGTGAGATTTTGCAGTGTGTGAGCCAACGTGCTTTTCTGGCAACTCTCTAAATATTAAAAACTGAACACGAGTAAATCGAGACTTTACCCTTAGAAATAAGTAAAAACAGAGTTTCCAGCTTTGACCGTGATTCTGTGTCACACCTGAAGTTTTCCACACTGCAGTATTTTACCTTGGTGGTGTACTGTTCCAGCACGCTGATGGTCTCGGGGTCGATGGCGGCGGCCTCGGCCTGCAGGTCTGCGATGGTGCCGTCGGCCTGGATGGCCAGGATGGTGTTGGACTGGGGCATGTGCACCGTGTGCTGGATGTAGGCGGTGCTGCCGTCCTCCAGCTGCACCTCCTGCAGGCCACTCTGGTCGTATGTATCTGCACACAAACACAGAGGGGCAATTTCACGTAGAGACAGAAACTGGGCTCAGGTGCAGTGTGAACACGATGATGGCTGTTTGTCCAGGAAGGACGGACAGATTCTGACATGAGAGCGCTCAAACTTACCCTGAACTGACTGAGCTATAGAGGAGTTATTAATATCTTATACATTTCTGGGTCTGTTTGTTAGTTCGAGCAGACAATCGTTGAGCATCTTTCACTTGGTTGAGTTCAACGTTGGATTCTGGCGTTAGTCTGAGACCAAACAGATCTGAGCTGAACACAGGTGTGTGTTGTCTTCAAAGTCAAGTGTGAGATATGTTCACAAACTCATCCCAAAGTCCACAAATAATCCTTTTCAACAGTCATGGGCTGGTTTGGTTTGGTTTGGTTTGGTTTGGTTTGGGCCGACAGCCCAGCCCAGCAGGGATCTGCGTCTCCATGACAACAGGTCTACCTGTTGAAGGTGTGTCTTTAACTGATGACGTTTAAAAGCAGGTTACATATATACGTAACCCTTCGTCACAAACGAGTTGCAGAATGAACTCAACATAACCAACTGAAGACACATACATTAGTTTCAGTATCTGATAACTGGTTTGACTGAATTTGATTTTTTTTATAGGCGACACTTTGACACTGTGTGAGATATTTGAATAAAGAGACGACAGGAGCTTAAAAGTCTCTGAGAAGATTAGGCTCATAGGTGTTAACGTGTTTTACCTTTGGGAGTGTGAATGAAGGCTGTTGTTCCATCTTCTAGCTGAACTGCTTGTCCGTCTTCAAGCTGTAAACTGTCTCCTCCTACGACAACAACAACAACAACAGTGACCTCTGTTTACCTGGAGTCTGCTGATATCTTTACAGTGTGTACACAGGAGTGAGACGACATTATGTCATCCAGATGAAACACACATGACTGACTGCCTTCAGATCTTTGGTTTTACCTCCTTTGGGCATGGACACGTGTTGGACGTAGGCAGCAGAGCCGTCCTCCAGCTGGATCACCTGACCGTCCATGATCTGTCCGTCTGAGAATGAAGCTTTGGAGTCGTGTTGGATGTACGCGGTGGATCCATCTGCAAGAGTAACGGCCTGCAGGCTCACTGTGTCCATGCTCTCCATCTGATCTCCATCTAGAAACATTATTCAACAGAGACAATACTTCAACCATCAGATTCAGGAGAACGGAAACTTTAATCTGAGGCTGTTCACCTGAAAATACACTCTGTACACTTGTGTTAATCTGCTGAGTGATCATCTGAAAACTATGAAATAAAAAAAACTGTCCAGTTATATCAGCCTGCGTTGTGGTCCTGTGTTTTAACGATGATGAGTTTGATGAAGGACGCTCACCTGCCACAGTCACGGCCTCTGTCAGACAGAGAGTGACCGGCTGCCCGTCTGCATCATGAAACTCTGCCATTCCCTGCGAGTCCCGGTTGATCTGGGCCAAGAGCATGCTTCAGCTGCTGCAGGGGACACACGGAGGACACACAGGACTTATACTGGTGTCCACTGGTCAGGACAACACACAGAGGACACACAGGACTTACACTGGTGTCCACTGGTCAGGACAACACACAGGACTTATACTGGTGTCCAACACACAGAGGACACAGACACACACGCGCCATCAGAATTGGCCAACATGCTTTTTTCTTAATGTACACAATGAATGAATATGACTATTTTTATTAATTACTATTAATTAATATTATGTTGGTAATCAGTCAAATAAATTAAATTTATAAAAATAAAAAATAAATTATATATGGACATGTCGCACATCAGCAAAAAAACCCAATATTGTGCATCTCTAATTCTGGTCACCCTTTATCTGTACAGTCCACCTTCAGACAGTTAACAGAGTCTCTGCGACACTTCAACAGTTTATTAGATGAGATTCAACAATTCAGTTGTTTCACTTTCTCCTGTAGATGTTTAACAGACTATTTACAGTGTTTATCTGACAAGTCATGAACATATTCTCACAATAATTTAGGTGAACTAGAACTACTCACATTCATGAAAAGTTCAATGACAAAAATCTGACAATATGAAGTAACTTTTCACACAAACACACAGATGAACATCTACAGACTCAAACTGTTGAATCTTCACTAATAAGCTGTTTAAATGTTGCATATACTTTTCTTTTTATGCTTCATGCTGCTGCAACTTTTAAAATGTTGCATCTTACTTGATTTTCTGATTTATAGTTTATAATTCTGTGATTTTTTAAAGTCTCTTTTATGTTCATTATGTCTGTTTTCACATGAAGCACTCAGTGCTTATACTGCCGTCACTGCAAAGCACTTTGTGCTGCATTTCTTGTATGAAAGGGGCTGTATACATGTTGGTGGACTAACCAATAAAATGTTCCCTAATTTTACATGTTGTGTGTTTAATTATTGTTTGATAGAGAGAGACAACAGTTTAAAATGACACTGACACTGGTACATTTACAGTGATGTTGATTAATGAGTGATGCTCCTGAAAATAAATAAACATACACGTTACACCTCAGAGTTTTGGGGCCCTGGAGCTCTACTGACTCCAAAGCAGGTCCTTGTTTACCCCTTCATATGACACTTATAAGCTGTGAAGCTTCATCAAGAGTGTTCAACTCGTGACAAAGCTCCAGGACCAAACGTTAATGAAGCTGAGCAGTCTGAGGGAGTTTCTGTTCAGAGACTCAGGTGATATTTTACAACAAACCTGCACCTGAGACAGGTGGACGTGCAAATATCTTTCTTCAAACAAATATTGTAGATAAGTAAATGTAGACAGTAAGGTAAGGTAAGGTAAGATACACCTTTATTGATCTCACAATCGAGAAATCCCAGTACATTTCAGATAACTGCCAACTTGTGAATCTAGGTATTCTTAATAACAGGTGTAGTACCTTGTACAACCCCACCTTTAAAATCAAAACTATCCCTTTAATCTGTAGATTAACTCAAGCTGTCAGAGAAATGTGGAGGAGTAGAAATCACTGTATTAAACTATGAGATGCAGTGAAATAATATTCTAAGTGTTAAGTGGCATGATTATAGAAAATACTCAGGTAAAACACAGGTACCTTAACTGTGTACTTAGTTACAGTACCAGAGTAAAAGTACTCAGTTACATTCCACCTCAGTTTATTTCTTCTGTCAGCTGCTGTTCTTTGGCGCTTGTTATTTTGAATGTAGCATCTGGAGGCTAGCTAGCTGCGCTGTTAGCACAACAATGACTCGCCACATTAGTCCCTGTGTAATGAAACGTTGTGTCTCAGTGTGATGAGGCGGCTCTCTGCTGTGAAGGCTAACGGTGCTGTTAGCTCTCTGACAGCAGCTTTCAAACCGGGTGTCATAGCGGACTAAAGGCTAGTTAGCCTCCATGCTAACAGCACTGCTAACTACGCAGACCGGAGCTGTCACGTCTTTTTTACCGGTTTATTATCAAACTGTATTTCGGCAGGTTGTCTCGTTGGTGATGAAACGGTGATAATAAGTTAATGAATGAAGTGTGAGCTGAGTGTGTGACAGCTGCAGGGTTAGCTAACTGTCTCCATGAAGCTCCTACAGAGCTGCTAAAAGAAGCGCCGCAGTTCGGACACAACAACGAGCTAATTAATGATAACATATCGTTCTGACTCGGTGGATGTCTCATTTATTTCATCTTTCACCGTGTTTCCGTCCCTGTTCTGGGTCCGAGCCGCAGCCTGTCGCTCCCTCGCTCCGGGAGGACATGGCTGTGGGAATAATGCATACTGGGTAAAAACCAATTTATATACTAACCTCTGAAAATTTCCAACAATTCCTCCTGTTCGACCACCATGCACCAGTGCAGGAAACGCTCCGCACACCGGGAACATGTATGACCCAATAATCCTCCGCCCGCCTACTCCGGATTCAGACACGCTGATTGGTTAAAGGGATCCCAGCTCCCGCTCTGATTGGTCAGTCCACACTGCGTTTTTGCTGTTATTCAGACTCCCGGGCCCCTAGCAGACGCCATTCCGCGTCGGTTTTCGTATTGTGTCGGGCTTTCGGCTGAAAATGCGCCGCGGCGTTAAAAGAAATAAATATTTAAGGTTCAGAGTCAAACGACAGTAAATCGAGAGTGTGTGAGAGACGCGTCAGAGTGACTCAGGACGTGTTAGAGCTGTTCTTCAGCTACATAAACAGATTTGTGTGCGGAGGTTTTTCAGCCTCCATGTTGAAAACAAGGTGCTGTGGGTAAAAACAGAGGGAGTGTGGGCAATGCAGTGAAGCCATCACACGACAAACTACACACAGCATCTACACACAGCATCACACATGAATAAACTACACACAGAATAATCACACACATGGACAAACTACACAAAATATACACACATGAATAAATAGGAGTGTGGGCAATGCAGTGAAGCCATCACACTACAATATACACTCAGCATCTACACATGAACAAATGGGGACTATAGGCAATGCAGTGAAGCTCACACACAGAATCTACCCACCTCATCAGCCACCTCATCATCCACCTCATCAGCCACCTCATCAGCCACCACCACACCACTGATCTTCATCCAAATCTAGACTTGAACTTATAGATCCAAAACTTCAACATACATCCTTTATAAAATGTATTCAGAAACAGGAGGGAATAAACTAAACTGATAATGACATAAACTTTAATTGTTTAAGTGTTAAATTTGCATGTGGATGCAGGAATCTGAAATGAATCTAAAAGCGTTGCTGAAACTCAGAAATATGAAATAAACTGACTGAAAGATGTGAAAACTGAAATGACTGCAGAGCTGAAAAGTCTAGAAGCTTCAGTATAAAACAGTCAGAGCTGGAGGTGAAGTGAACAAAGCTTCAGAGCTGAGATACGTTACAATCTGGAGCTTTGTGTTTTAAAGACATAAAAAGTAGAATAATGAATACAAGAAGCATAATGTTTGGCGTTTGAATGGTTTCACAGACTGAAAGTTAACAGTTACATGATAACAGCGACCAGCTGTGAATCATCAGGACGGCTTTTCCCATCGGTGTCTGACGCTGGAAGTCGCTGACCAAGCACTGATTATTGACGACTTCGATGTGAGGCCAAATAAACTGACCCCGTGGAGCTTTCTCGTGGACCGCTGGGGGACCCTGGGCCCCTGGTTGAGAACCACAGTGTTAAGTCTCCCATCAGCTGTTGAAACTCATTATTGTATCATCGTGCCAATAACAATCCTTCAGTCAGGATGTGCATTAAAACATCAAGATCAATGAGTCATTTTGTGCTGGAACAATAACTCTGTAAATAAATAATATTGTGTCGTAAACTGAGCCGAGTGGAAACAAACCAATCACAGTGTTACCTTCACTGCATATCTGTAGCTGTACCTGCTCATGATAAGAACATTAAGAGGAAATCAGTTTATACATTTGGATTTTTTTCCTGGGGATAATAAATCCGTGTCCATAATTATAATGACACTGTGTGATGGTGACTTGTGTGTGTGTGTGTGTGTGTGTGTGTGTCATTAAACCTGTTTACAGTTGTTTACAGTTATTTACAATAAACCAGATCATAAACTACACTAAAGTTATTTTTTACACTTCCACTACATTTTTTTTTTTCTAACGGAGTCACGATTCAATAAAGTGACGTAGTTGACACGAGACCACGCACGAGACCCGAACACGGACCGGATGATGCTGTCAAAATAAAAGCTCTCATCTCAACAGCCAACTTTATTTTTATAGTTTGAATTTATAATCCCACAGAAACAAGGATTATAACAGGTGTATGTGATAGGCTACTTCTTAAACTTCTGCTGACGGGATTTGTATATTAATTAAACAGCGTAGAGACAATTAAATTAAAATTCTCATAGTCATTTATTTGCATGTAAATGATCATCTTAACGTGTATTGTCTCAGTGCTGACTGCAGTGATCTGACTGATTTAAATGTTTTTCTTCTTTTTTTTTAAATCATATTTCACACAGAGCGGGGCACATTAGTTTCATTTTTATTTGCCATGTTGTAGGGTTTTTTTTTTGTTTTTTTTTAAATCTGAGCTTTATTTTGAAGGTTTAGACCGGAAGTTGTACAGTCACCTGTGTGACTTGACTATCTGCACTGATCCTGACGGGGGCGTCTCCTCTTCTTCACTAACTCATCATCATCATCATCATCGGGGACTCCTCGGTACAGACTCGGCCGTGTCTCCAGGATCAGGTCCGACTCACCGACATGCTGACCGGGCTGCGGACCGAGACCCGGGGGGAGAACCGGACGGAGCCCCGGGGGGAGCCGGTGGTCCTGGACCCTGCAGCTCTGAGGCAGCAGAGGAGACTCAAACAGGCGATCCAGTTCCTCCATAAAGACTCAGCTGACCTGCTGCCTCTGGACGGACTCAAGAAGCTCGGCACGTCCAAACAGGGGGTCAGGACACCTGTGTTTATCTTCATCATCATCATCATCATCATCATCATTATTATTATTATTATTATTATTATTATTATCATTACAGGCCTACTGTGCGTTCTGTTATACTACTGTTAAACAAACAGGGGGTCAGGACACCTGTGTTTATCTTCATCACCATCATCATCATCATCATTATTATTATTATTATTATTATTATTATTATTATCATTACAGGCCTACTGTGCGTTCTGTTATACTACTGTTAAACAAACAGGGGGTCAGGACACCTGTGTTTATCTTCATCACCATCACCATCACCATCATCATCATTATTTATGTTATTATTTTATACCTCTGACTATTTCTTTTTTTTACTATTTCTATTTATCATAATGAAAAATAATAATAAAAAAAAACAATCTATTTTAAAATATCACTCAGTATGAACCAACACGTGGTCACATTTTCTAACTGTATTTGTTGTGATGTCACAGCAGCCTCATCACATCCTGCAGAAGCGCCTGCTGGAGGCCAAACTGACCCGAGGACGGATGAACCTGTGCGGAGTCACACCGAACAGCGGAGCGCTGCTCCTGACATGTTCCCAGTTTAATTCACATCAGGATGAGGAGGAAGAGGAGGAGGAAGATTTCATCTATGTGCCCTGCAAGGTGACTCAGTGAATATGTACATAAAACAAATATTTAGATTACATTGTTATGACTTCATCAGGACTGTAATCAGTCATTTAGGTTTTTTATCTGTACACGTCTTCAGTCAGAGCGCCAAGAAGTGATCAGAGTTTTAGCACAAACTGTGTTGCTGTGGTGTTTTTATAATTTTAATATTTGATGTGTGCAGTGTTTGGGACAGAAGGTGAAGCTGCTGATTGACACGGGCTGCAGACTGAACCTGATGTCGTCAGAGACTGTGCAGAGATTAGGGTGAGACGTTTGTTATCCATCTGTTTTATTAACATCAGGTCACTTTATGTGTTCAGGGAGTCATTTTGTGTTTGTCTCAAAGTTTGAAGGATCTGGTGGAGGAGAACAAAGAGGAAACAGATGGTTTCCCATTTCAGAGGAAGCTTTGTATGGACGGACACATCAGAGAGCTCAGTCTGACTCTGGGCCAGCTCAGAATAACGAGCTCCTTCGCTGTCGTCGGTGAGGAAGAAGAATTAAAACCATTAAAGATAAGACAGTTTGATGCTGGTGATTTACAGACATTGATCATGTGTCTTTGCAGAAAGTAACAAACCTCTGATGTCTCTGGGAAACAAGACGTTAAAGTCACTGAAGGTAAATCCTCCACTGCTCAGACTCATTCATTCATCATTCACCCAGTCACAGCAGGAACAGTTAAAGATCATTGTGAACTCAGATACGAGGATGAGAGTTAGTAAACTAACAGACAAAATGACGTCACCGTTCTCACCACCAGACAAGTAAATAACTGAACAAGATGCTTCCAGAGGAAACGCTGTGTCATCTCCTACATGTTGACTACATGTCTTTTGTTTTGTTGTTGCAGAGTGTGATCGACACGGAGAGGCATATGTTGGTGTTTGGGACGACAGTCAGAGAACAACTACAGTTTGTCAAAAAGATGTTTAACGAGAGGTGAGATACTCTGATCTTTATCGGTCTGTTAATGAGAGGTGAGATACTCTGATCTTTATCGTCGTTTAATGAGAGGTGAGATACTCTGATCTTTATCAGACTGTTATTGAGAGGTGAGATACTCTGATCTTTATCAGACTGTTATTGAGAGGTGAGATACTCTGATCTTTATCGTCGTTTAATGAGAGGTGAGATACTCTGATCTTTATCGGTCTGTTAATGAGAGGTGAGATACTCTGATCTTTATCGGTCTGTTAATGAGAGGTGAGATACTCTGATCTTTATCAGACTGTTATTGAGAGGTGAGATACTCTGATCTTTATCGGTCTGTTTGCTGACAGAGCACTTCCTGTTTTAGGTAGATGATAGTCCAACTCAACTGATGTAAACTGTCCAGCTGTTTCTCTTCTTCTTCTGTTCTTTTTACTCTACAGCTCCTCTGACTTTAGGTACCTGTGAGCTCTCTGCGTCCCAACAACAACAACAACAACAACAACAACAACAACAGCAACAACAACAACAACACAGTGACCAAAAGCAGCACAGTTATTTATCCCGACAGCTGGACGCCTCTCTGAGGAACTTCAGATTCACCTGATGAATTCTCACTCTGCCTATTTGTTTGTTTGTTTGTTTGTTTGTTTGTTTGCAGCAGTAATGACTCAGACTCTGACCTCACATACACAGCAGCAGCAGCAGCAGCTGCTCTCACAGACACTTGTTCATGTAGCAGTAACATGTAGCCTCATGTTGTAGCTCACTGCAGTCGGACGTGTCGTTCAGCTTGAACATTACTGATCAGAGGTGATTTATAGCTCTGTGTTTCTGATTAATAAATATTATTCTGTCAGACACACCGTGGTGTTTATGTGTCACTGGAGAGCGAAGGTTTTTACTTCCTGTGAGCTGTAGCTGATACATGTAGCACAACCTCCTGCAGACTGTTTCTCTGCTGTATTTTATAATGTTGTCAAAGTGTTTTTTAGTCTGAAACGTGTCTTTGCATCGAGGCCACTGCCTTTAACCTTCACAGAGATGATAACAGCACCTGTGATGTGTTTTATCCTGCGACTGTAACAAAGTGCAGCACTGAGTATCAAATAAAATCATGTCAGAGTTTCTCATTCTCATCATTTCCACAACAAGTTTAATCTTCACAGAACAAAGCTCATTAATGTCCGAGGTGATTAAAGCTGTCAGTAAAACCAGAGGAGGCTCAGCAGAGATCAGGTCTCACTCCTGTCTGTCAGGTTAAAGGAAGTAGAGATCAGCTGACCTCTGACGGCACCATAACAACCGTAACATGACAGTAGTGTTTGGTAACGCTCCAGTCCCTCCAGTGGACATGAAGAAGACTGACTGTGGGTCTGAACACGTCTCCATGGAAACCAACAGCAACAGTGAGGCGAGGCTGTCGTCTGCAGCTGACTGAAGGTAATGAACCCTCTGACTTTATTTATCTGTGTTATAAGACTAAAGAGAAATGTCCCTAACTGCTTCCTGTAACATCAACATGACACATGTGTTTCCTGTTGTCATCCGTCTGAAGAGGAGGAAACTCTCTGATCTGTGGAGTAAGAAGTACTCTGATACTGTACTGAGGTAAAAGTAATAGTACTCCACTCAGTAAAAGTCTGAACAGCTGACTGTAGGTTCAGTTTGAAAGTCTTTGTTGGTTCTTTCAGAGAGTTTTATTATGATATATAATCATATAACTGGAATATTATCACTGATGCTTTTATGTGTATAAATGCATTTTAACTTTACAGCTGGTGGAGCACATTTTCACTTCTTCAGATACTGATGACAGTTTTATTTGTATCATAGGGTCATATTTTTTAAATTCATCACGTTTTGTTCGTAAAATCTGTAAAGTCACTCCAGCTGTGGGTCAAATTATTTAGTTTAAAATATTCTCGTTTATTTTAATTTCATTCTACTCAAAGTGTCAAGAATACATATGATTTTGAACAATTTACACAAATAAGTTGTCAGCTGATTAAAACACTAAACATTTTTTTTATGCTGAAAAAAATAATTTATTTGAAACGTTATCCACAAACAGCATGAATCCTTCTTTAGAGTGTGTCAGACGTCACATTCAGATTCATGTGTCAGTGAATTTTGATCTTTGAACAAAACAAGCAGGAAGATTCAGTGTTACTGTTTCTGGTATTTGTGGCATTTCTACATTAAATTTGTGAGTGGCCCCGAAACATTTCAGAGGATTTGAGGGTCAGTGTAAAGGCTGTTTGTCTCCTCGCCTCAGCCTCAGCCTCAGCCTCAGCCTCAGCCTCAGCTTCAGCCTCACCTTCAGCTTCAGCCTCAGCTTCAGCCTCAGCCTCAGCCTCAGCCTCAGCTTCAGCTTCAGCCTCAGCCTCAGCCTCAGCCTGCAGGTATGAACCTGGCTCTCCTGGAGCCTGTTTATTTGTGCTGTAAAATATGCAGTACAACTGAACCACTTTACGTTTCACTGGGTGTGTCAGACGTTTAAACTTTGCATCTACAAAACTCGTTAAAAAGGTTGAACCAAAAGTGCAAAAAAATAAACTATAAATGCAAGGAATTTTGTTTTCGTTTTAGTCTCTTTGTTTTCAGTAACTTGTCTGATTTTTATCTCTGATCTTTTTTTAGTTACTCTGGATTTTCAGATGATGTCAAACCCCTCTGATACAGACTAAAGTGTGGGGATGACGTCCAGACGGACGGCGGCCTGTCAGGCTGCACTGCTTCCTGTGTTTGTGGGTAAACTGAGGTGTAACGTCACGTTTGTGGTGGAGAGCTCAGAGAAGATGAGAGCTGCTCTGGGGTCAGTGAAGCGGCTGCTGATTCAGACACTGCTGATGAAAGCTTCTCTCAGAGACTCTCTGTTCAACATCCTGACCTTCTCAGAGAAGGTGAGGACGGACTGACGGACACTGACACACAGCCGGAGGACGAGGACAGCTCTCAGGTGATCTTCTGTCTCTTTACTCTGCAGGTGACGAGCTGGTCCCACCACATGCTCCCCTGTGCTCCGGACACCGTCTACACATCTCTGTCCTGGATCCACTCCATCAGCTGTGGCCCCGGCAGAGACCTCCTGGCGGCCCTGAGCGTGGCCCTCTCTGACTCCGCCTGTCACTGCGTCCACCTGCTCTGCACCGACCTCCCCGACCAACCGCAGGCCGTCCTGGCAGCTCTGCCCGTCCTGTCAGCAGGGAGGCCCGTTAACGTCTTCTACCTGCAGGACTCAGGTGTTCACCTGGACAGACACACCTCAGACTACCTGCAGTGTCTGAGCCGTGCCACCAGGGGGAGCTGTTACATGATTCCTGTAGGTGTGAGTGGCGTGCTGGAGAAGGTGAGACTCAACTCACTGGTGATAAACTGGTGTGAATGTTTCTAACTGTGACCTGCAGCTCCATCCATCACTGTAACCCTCAGAGGCTGAAGTGTGGCGAGTAGCTGAAGTGTTTGTGAGGCTGTGTGTGAGTGCATGAACGTGTAAATGCATGAACAAAGGTGTTTGCAACATCACAAACATCACATATTCAGCAGGAGGTCTGAGGGCCTCCCAACAAACTTTGGAATGTTTGGTGCGTCTCCTGGTTGAAGTTTTGGTGTAAATGTTACAGTTCTTCTCGCTTTAACCACGAACAGCTGCTTCATCTACTTCCTGTCAGACTGTCTCTGAGGTCAGACACCATCGACTTTACCAGAGACATTTCTGCGTCGTGTTCTAACAGCTGGACGGAGTGAAACTCTTCGATTACGTTCATGTTTCATTGGAAGCTTTTAAAATACTGAGGAGGACACGTGTCCTGGGTCTCTGCCCAAAATCTACACCTGTTGGTTTTAATATTGAAACACTCTTTTTTCCCTCTCTATATATTTCTGTTTGCATTATATATTTACTTTCTATATGTTTTGTTCATGTCACTGTTGTTGTGTTTATTTCTGATTATGTCACGGTTGATATCCAGGTGTTTCCTGTCGTGGAGAGTGAGTCATCAGAGCCAGTCAGGTGTCTCTGCTCATTAAATCTACACAGCATGTCGTCCCCTCTGCTCAGGTTGGTTTCCATGGTTACACAGGTTTTTTAGTTTTAATTTTACGTTACAGTTACTGTCGTGTGCTGCGGATGAAATGACGTACCTGTACTGTACACGTGTCTCTGGGCCTCCTGTGGTCACCCAGGTGCAGTCTGGGTAATCCTTACATGCTGTCTGGTCAAACACTGGGCGCTCCGGAGTTTTTCCCAGGATGCCGAGTGCTGGCCAGGAGGGAGGTGGACGGTTTCTACTACGTAGGAACTGTGATACAGGAAGTACAGGTGAGGAGACGCTGCATGGTGACATGTGATCATATTTACAGACAGGTGTCAATCACCTGATCACGTTTCACTGACTGAGGATCGAAATGACGACAGGAAGCTGCAGAACAGCTCTGGATTCATGTGTTAGTGAGACATCTCCTGTGTCTGTGACTCAGAGACATCGGACTCCAAATATTCACTCTAATGACTTTTTAAAGACTATCTGAAGTTAACCTGAACTTAATCTGAAGTTAAACTGAACTTAATCTGAAGTTAACCTGAACTTAATCTGAAGTTAACTTGAATTTAATCTGAATTTAACCTGAACTTAATCTGAAGTTAACCTGAACTTAACTTGGAACTTAACCTGAAGTTAACCTGAACTTAATCTGAAGTTAACCTGAAGTTAATCTGAAGTTAACCTGAATTTAACCTGAACTTAATCTGAAGTTAACCTGAAGTTAACCTGAACTTAATCTGAAGTTAACCTGAAGTTAACCTGAATTTAATCTGAAATTAACCTGAAGTTAATCTGAAGTTAACCTAAACTTAATCTGAAGTTAACCTGAAGTTAACCTAAACTTAATCTGAAGTTAACCTGAACTTAATCTGAAGTTAACCTGAAGTTAACAGGTTATACTGATGTATACTGTAAACGAGGCGACATGAAATCTGAAAGTCATTTTTCATTCTCATATCTCAGTGATCTGAGTCAACTCAGCAGAGACAACATGTCCACATCATCACAGACTGTCTGTCCACATGAGGCATCTGACATGTGTCTTTCAAATATGTGTCTTATTACACACACACACACACACACACACACACACACACAGTTACAGCAGAGGGTCGGTCATCGTACGGGCCCCTGGAGCAGTTTGAGGGTTCAGTATTTGCTCCTCAGCAGTGCTCGGGGTTAAAGGTTAACTGACACCTCTCAGGCTGCCCAGTAACAGAGACATGTCTTCTTCCTGTGTGTCCACACTCAGGGCCGAGGAGGAGGAGGAGGAGGAGGAGGAGGAGGAGTTTGGGTCGTGGAGTTCGACCATCCAGGAGGAGCTGGTTTGGGGGTCGTCTCCTCTCAGAAGCAGCTGGTTTGTTCTCTCGACATGTTGAACCTCAGCAAACGTCACACACGCTGTCTGGTACCTGGTGATGCTGTCCTGTCGCCATGGGAACCAGATCTGAGGAGATACGGGCCGGGGAGAGTGATGGCCGCCGCACAACGCAGAGATGGTTTAGGAGGTTAGATAGTGTTGGTTTGTGATATTAAGTGATGCACTTTTTAAAACGTGTATTTACATGTTCATGTGTTTGAATCAGTTTGTTCCTGACTGTTTCTGTTTATGCTCATTTTTTTGTCTTTGATATTTCATAACTTACTTTAACTGCATTTCATATTTTTCATCATTATTAAACTTTAAATTAGATTTTGTTCCATGATATACTTTTAATGCACATCTACATTCTAATGTTGTGACTGAAGTTTAAATCAGTTTCTTTATATTTCTCTTTCCCCTCGTTTGTGTTTTTCTTTATCTTTAATATTTAACTTAATGTCAGTAGTTTTAGATAAAAGGAGAAAATTAAATATATTATTATTAGATAATTATTAGCTCTTAATATAAAGTGTTGATGTGTCTCTGTCTCTGTGTGACGCACCAGTTGATGGTTTAGGGAGCGTTCAGGTGCTGATGTGGAACAGCTGTGTGTCTCTGGTCCCCTGCAGCCTGGTCTCGTCCATCTCGTCCCCTCAACATGACAGAATCGTCAGAGAGCTCCACGTCATGACCTTGGCCTCCGGACGGGGCAGCAGCTGGCTCTGTGCCCGCTCCTCCTCCTCCTCCTCCTGCTGTCAGCCTTCATCCTGCTGCTCCGTCTCAAACCTCCCGCCATGTTTCTGTCCACCCAGCTGTGCGTCCAGCTCTGGAGGACAGGACGGGCCTGAGAGGACGGAGGGAGACAAACAGCTGGACCTCAAAGATACAGATGTGAGGAGGAGCGACCCCGAGGTGCCCTCCTCCTCCTCCTCCTCCTCTTCGTCTCTCTGTGAAGGTGGGAGCAGAGCGGTGAAGCTGAGGAGTAAACAGCAGCGTCCTCCCTGGAGGTACTGGAGACGAACCGGTCCAGAGCCTCAGCACACACAGCCAGGTGGGACACACACCAATCAGCTGATCAATAAATATGATGTCATCAGATTTAATTCACACAGTGAGGCTGCTCTGATGATAGCTGGGCTGTGTTTAAGGATTAAGACGAGTTTAAACCTGAGTTGTTGGGGTCAATGTCACATGATCACCTCAACACCACTGCTCTGATCATGGTGATCAGTTTCTGTATTGATCAGTTTCTGTATTGATCCGCAGGCAGCACGGCGCAGAGGAGACCACCACAACCCGCCAGGTTCCCGTTCCCCGTTCCTCAGATCAGCGCCTCGCCCAATCACAGCTCTCTGTTTCAGTCACTTCCTGCTGCTAAAGGAAGACGAGCTGACATCAGAGATGTTTTAGGAACCAGCAGCTTCAAACCTCGACCGCCGGCTGGACTGCGACCATTCTCTGGAGACGCCGCTGTTTACACATGATGTCAGAGTGCAGACAGGAAGTCTAGAAACTCCAGAAACTGGTATAAATACTTTATTTTAATAAACTGATGTGGCGTTGGTGCAGGTACAAACATCATAAAGATACAACATCTACATAATAAAACACTCAGTAAAAATATGGCACAAAAACACACAGCTTTAATACTGGTCAGTTCTGTTATTGGAGGTCAGAGGTCACCTGTTGGCTCAGGTGACAGCTCAGAGGTCAAAGGTGAGGCTGACACTTTCTCCCGCTCTGACGCTGACCAGCTGAGTCTGCTGGTTTAACTCGGGCATGCTGGCGGTGACGGCGTACGTCCCTGGAGAGACCTCAATGAAGAAATCTTCACCTGACGACGACACACGACCCTGATGAGAGAGAGACGCTAATTTAGGAAAGGTCTTAAGCAGCCGACAGAGCCGAGGACAAGAGGAGTGGGAGCAGAGTGAAGTTCTCCTCGTGTCCAACAGAGGACGTTACTGATGCTCAAAATCTGCATCTGTTGCAGCTGCAGCCTCTGAGGCTGAGACATGAAGCCACACTCTGCAGTTCCTCTGACGTCCACTAGAGTGCGTCCCCACAGAGCTCCATGTTAACATGTCGTAATCAACATGTTAACAGCCTGGCACAAATAAAACAGCTCTGGTGGAACTGGTCTGATGATGGTGAGTTAACAGATTAATCAATACGCTGCATCGTCTTCTGATGTCATGTGATCACACCTGGACGTCTACAGTGAAGTACTCGGGCTTCTCTCCGTCCCTGCGTCCTTCTCTGACCGTTCATTATTTAACTCAAATGTTATTTGTGGTCACGTTTCATCAGTTTGTGACCACGAGCCTTAATGTCAGCTAACGAACCATCAACATATTACTGGCTCAGATCAGCTGTAGAGCGGAGTGATAAGTCTCAGTGCTGTTAAACTGTATCAGCACACAGGGACTAACTCCTGTCCAATCAGAGCGCTCGCTCTGACCTAACTGTATAAATCTAATTTTAATGTCACAACAGTCAAAAACAACACGTGACAGATCACAGACGAAGCAGCAGACTCTTCTTACTTTGCTGTGCGGAGCCTTCACGTGTTTCCTGTGTGACTGTGCAGCTGTCGTCGTCCTCACAGCTGGTCGGGAGTGAAACCTGGTCACATGGTTCCTCTCGGCGTGGCTGGGCTCAGAGCAGCGGCCAGACTCGTAAAACCTCTGCAGATCACACACAGTCACAGGTTAGAGTCCAGGAGCCGCTCACACAGAGCACCTTACAGTCTGACTTCAGGTTTCCTTGGAAACAAAATCAGTGGCACAAAACACCCTCAAGTCTGCTCCTTAAGGTCTCCTTAAAACCTTTACTAAGGATTTAAGTTTTTCTCCTTATCTTGGTCTTATACTTAAGGAACTGCTCAAAGTTTGATGCACACAGAGCCTCAGTGACTAACGTGAGGACAGAAACACAAAGTACCTCTGACTGTATCTGAACCACAACACGTCTAAATGCATCCTGTGCACTGAGTGTTGATGACCCCATGATCCTGATGGACATGCTTCACCATGAGCAACTGATTCCACACTTTAAATCTGACCTGAGGTCAGTTTATGAGTGTGACTGTCTGAGGCTCGATCACTCACCTCTCCAAAGCTGCTCCTGCAGCTGTGAACACAGACGGGCTGCAGGTTCAACAAGCACTGACCTTACACTGCTGAGTCGTCTGAGCCATCAACTCTGCGATGGTCCCAAAGACGTCGTCCAGCTCTGAGTGTGTCCTCTGTGGAGAGCACGAGACGTGAGACACAGCAGGTTTTAACTGAAGGAAGGGTTCATACAGACAGGACATTTAGGACCTTCAGGCACCTTGACAGGGATCTGTGTGTCCTCGTCTGTGGTGGTGGAGGTCTGGGATGGTCCGGTGCTCGTCCAGTCGACGCTCCTCCTGGACGCTCGCTCCAGAACCTCCCGACCCAGACTGGCAGAGCGCCGCAGAGAAGACTCCAGCCACGCCTGGCTCGCCATCATCGACCTAATCTGAGACGAGGAAGATGCAGAGATCTCAGACAGTTTTACCTCACAGTAAACACACACACACACACTTGACTGACAAAATATTTGAAAAATAACAGTTTTAAATCAAACACATCACAACTTCTGATTAAACATGAAGATTCACAGTTTCATTATGACGTCAGACTGAAGTATAGAAGGACCCTGAAGGCATCACCTTCACCTTCAGAGGATGAGACGGACGTTTCTCACTGTTTATGGACATTATAAAACCACATTCATCTTTTTATTGAGAAATTAAAGGGCAGATTAAGAGACTGTTCTTTATCTATCAGAGGAGGGGGCTGCAGTGTGACCCTCCCTGCTCCATAAATCACTTATTAGATTCTACGTTTTAAAGTGAAAAGATGAAAAAAGCCCAATCAGTCTTTTTTCAGCATTGGCAGTATAAAAACAAAATCGGGGAGTGCAGCAAAATGCCGCCTACCTACTTTTGTTTATACAGAATGTGCCTTTTTCGGGGCAATGGGGGGCGTGAGCAAGTAACAAAACGTGTAGCTCAGCGTGTGACGTAAACAGTGACGTGGGAGGGAAGCCGCGGCTGGTCAGTCCTTCGGTGATTCTCTCATAAGTCGGCCCGTTCTTCACCGTCCCCGTCATCTGACGGTTAATGGCCTCTTCGTTTGCGAGGACAAGGAGGGCGCACAATTCCTTGTCTCCCCAGTTGCTCATCTTTACAGTGTCTGTCAGGTTTGTGTTTCCCTCTTGCTACTAGCTGCTCGCTAATTCCTGCTATCAGCTGTTTCCTGTTTATCCACCGCCAGTGGCTCGCACGTGTCATCAAAAGCTCCTCCCACAAGTCATCAACAGCTCCTCCCACAAGTCATCAACAGCTCCTCCCACAAGTCATCAACAGCTCCTCCCACAAGTCATCAACAGCTCCTCCCACAAGTCATCAACAGCTCCTCCCACAAGTCATCAACAGCCCCTCCCACAAGTCATCAACAGCTCCTCCCACAAGTCATCAACAGCCCCTCCCACAAGTCATCAACAGCTCCTCCCACAAGTCATCAACAGCTCCTCCCACAAGTCATCAACAGCTCCTCCCACAAGTCATCAACAGCCCCTCCCACAAGTCATCAACAGCTCCTCCCACAAGTCATCAACAGCCCCTCCCTCAAGTCATCAACAGCTCCTCCCACAAGTCATCAACAGCCCCTCCCACAAGTCATCAACAGCTCCTCCCACAAGTCATCAACAGCTCCTCCCACAAGTCATCAACAGCCCCTCCCACAAGTCATCAACAGCTCCTCCCACAAGTCATCAACAGCCCCTCCCACAAGTCATCAACAGCTCCTCCCACAAGTCATCAACAGCCCCTCCCACAAGTCATCAACAGCCCCTCCCACAAGTCATCAACAGCCCCTCCCGTTGCAGAAGGCCGCCTCGGTCTGTTTAAACTAAAAGGGTTCCACCAATATGTCTACCCTACGAGGCGGAAAATTGGGCACCTCAGATCAACTCTCCAATCCGGCGCTGTGTGTCTAAACGCTCGCAGCTTGGCGGCAAAACGGCCGAACATTCGCTGAAAATCTGGCAGTGTAGGAGGAGCTTGAGAGTGTGACTGTGTGTGACTATGAGTGGTCAGAAGACTAGAAAGGAGACATACCAGTGCAGCCAAAATAAAAACAGCTGAGGGTTTACACAGAGATCAGTTTAATTGTCTTTATTCAGGTCTGCACAAGGTTTGGGGCAGGGAAGGTTTCTGATTGGATAGGGGGCGGGGCGGATGTTACATGTTTACGTTTACCAGAAGAAAACACTGTAGTCCTCGCTCCGGATAACAAGATGCTTGACGACGCCGTTTGCGCGCTATATACGCGCCCCCCCCCCGGCCTCATAAATAATGAACAGTCCCTGACTGATGATAAATGAATAGTTGCGTCTTGTTAAACATGGAGACATGTAAAGTTGAGACATGTAAAGTTGAGACATGTAAAGCTCAGAGCTCAGTAGAACATGAATATGTGACTCCTCCACATTCAGGTGTTTAAACAAACCTGATCACATCATCTGACTGATTCAACAATCAAATATTACAAACACGTTACACACAAAACAACCAGTGCAAGTGAACGCAGCACTGACAACAGCTAACAGCGCATGCGTGAGGATTATGGTAATTTACCCATAGATGTCACATACATGTGATTATATATGTATCTATGAAATTACCTTCCTTCTCTCTCAGTGAACCTTCATCTCCTGTCGGACACTCAAACACCCAACAGGTCCGGCTTCCGCTGCTGACGTCACTTTCTGTTCCACAGCTCTCCGCGCGCTGCGTCAACAAATCTGACCGGACGGATTAATAACGAGTTTACCTGCTGAGCGCGCGGACAGGTGGGCAGGTGGGCGTGTCACCGACAGACACACGTTAATAAAGTCCTCAGAGTCACAGGTGTGTTGTCATCCATGTGTCCTCACTTTGTGTTGAAGCTCGTGAAGCTCAGCTGAGCTCGAGCTGTTTTCAACTGTCAGCACAGGAAGTCCTGCCTGTTAAGCCACGCCCCCTCAGACACAACCCACACACCCACAGTGACGTGTGTGTTCCACGTTTTTCTCCTCACTGACTTGGTCAATCCATGTGAAATTTGGCACAGTGGTAGAGGGTCATGGGAGGATGCCAATGAAGCAATATTACATCAATTGGCCAAAGGGGGGCGCTATAGCAACCCATTGAAATGTCAAACTTTGAATGGGCATATCTCATGCCCCGTATGTGGTAGAGACATGAAACTTTGCACAGAGATGCCTCTCCTCATGAGGAACACATTTGCCTCAAGAACCCATAACTTCCGCTTATATAGATTTTCCACCATTTTGAATTTTTTGAAAAACACTTCAAATGGATCTCTTCCTAGGAAGTTTGAGCGATCTGCATGAAACTGGGTGAACATAATCTAGGGAGCAATATCTAAAGTTCCCTCTTGGCAAAAGTTGGAAAACTTCCTAAAACTGAGCTTCTATAAGGCAATGAATATTGCGGAGGGCGTGGCTCATCACATAAAGGTGTAGAACATCTCAAGGGTTTCACCCATCACCACGCAACTTTGTAGGCATATGAGCACACATAATCTGAGGGGACCCCTCCATTATTGAGCCCATCAAACAAAATGGGGGCGCTAGAGAGCTCATTTCTTATCTAGGCCTAACCGCCATATGGATTTTTACTAAACTTGGTAGATATGTAGAACAGGACGCCTCAAGGTGACTGGAGAAATTTAACTCTAATTGGCAACTGGGTGGCGCTATAACAACAGAAAAATGCTTCAAAATGGCTAAAATGCGACCGATCGCTGTGGCTCCCCCTGTGGACCAATGTTGGTGTTGTTTCTAATGTTTGGTATGACTAAGTCATGGTATGGTATGCTGTACATAATCACGGAAACTGTCAGTGTGTCATTCTGTCAGTCAGTCATTCTGTCTGTCCCACGTTTTTCTACTCACTGACGTGGTCAATCTATGTGAAACTGCACATAGGCATTGAGGACTGGCATAGGTAGAAGGGGACACAGCTACCAATGGCTATGGACTGGTTTATTTTATATTTAAGTCTCAGTGTTTCAGTGTGTGTGTGTGTGTGTTCTATCACACTTTATTAATCAGGTCATATTTAACTTTTCTGAGATCTTTACTTTATTAAGAGATCTGGTTTATTTCTGTCCTCAGTCCTCCACTGCTCAAACTGTTCCACCTGGAGACAGGTCAGATCATTTCCTGCTCACAGACACATCCTGTGTGACGGGCTGCACCACACTGAGTTTTAAAAAGACCAAAAACCAACAGGTCTGACATTATTAACAGTAACAGAAGTCATCTAATATTATTTTTCTTTGCCTGTCTCTGATGTCACTTCCCTTATAACACACTGTCATCACTCCCACGGCTCCTTCAGTCTCTGAAATCTTTTCAAACACCTGTGTTGCTGTTTCAATTCATTTCTACTTTAAATGTTCGAGATATGTTTTAAATCCACATGTTGCAGACTGCAGTGACCCTGAGGTGACTCACTGACCCCAGACTGTATATCTAATGAGCCTCAATCAGTGACACAAATTTACTGCACTTAAATGACCTATTACCACCCCATGGTTGTGACTCCGCCCACCAGTCCACCCTGTGGTTGTATGACTCCGCCCACCAGTCCACCCTGTGGTCGTATGACTCCGCCCACCAGTCCAGTGTCTCTGACAGTCTCCATCCATGTCAGTGAAAACATGGATGCTTCACACACAGAAGATCTATACAATCAGCAGTTTCAAGATTAGAGTCACCAATTCAGTATCTGACCAAATGTCTCCCCTTCTGTTCCTGAGATATGACGTTAAAACATGATGATGTCACAGTCAAGCTGACCTTTGACCACCAAATTCTCATCTTAACTAATTCCCTCGCAGTAAGGATGATGGACGTTCATACATCAACCTGAGCACATGATACTTCCTGTCATAGCTAACGCCGGCATTAAGGCATAAAAATACATGTGACAATCCTGCTGACACATTTACTGAGCAGAACTGCAGCACATAATTTAATCAGACATGACGAACATGATGTTTCCATTTATACAGTTTATTTTTGCAAAAACACACTGACAGGAACGTTATGCCATCAGCACGCAGGCTCCTCCCACTGCCTTGATCTTCTCCTCGGCCCGTCGGCTGAAGAACTTGGCCTTGACGATCACAGGCTGTTTGGGCAGTTTGCCTTTGCCCAGGACTTTGTAGTAACCCTGGAACATGAGAACAACGTTAGAGCAACCAGATAACAGCCAGCATTTTATCTGACAACATTCTGTAAACCGTTTCAACAGGTAAACAGCCCATAATAAACTGCTGTGAACTAAATTAATTTAACTGGCATGTGAGAAACACATTACAGAGACTAGGAGAAATTTAATTTGGTCACAAAACCACTGAGGCAGTAAATTTGTGGATGTTTGGATTTTCACACCAAATCTCCCCTGTGTCGGCCATGACAGTCAAACAACTCTAAATCCAGTTTGGTCCACAGGATCCTTTTAGGGTGGAGGGTGCGAGTTAAATAAAACAGGTGGATTAACTTTACAAATTAACTTAACAAAAGGCCAAAAAGTTCCCACACTGCTGACTGGTGTGTTCAGGTTTGGTCTGATTAACATTACATTCAGTTCCTCACAAATATTTTCCATCTACTGAGGCTGTCACTGGACAGTTTTCATGCGTACACGACAGAGACTGGACGTTTATGAGGTGGTTCTGGTCTCAGCGTCAGACCTGGTTCATCCCTGATGATGGTGTGTGTCAACACTGAAATATCTCACACTGAACAAAGCTTACTGGGAAATAGGCTGAACACAGTTGTGCACCGGGCCGATACCAGCAGGTAACCCACAAAAAGCTGTGTCATCGGTAAAAGTGGTACGGCTTTGACTGTGACATAATGATGGGTACGGGTTGGTTCTGGTACTGAGCTTTATGGGTGTGGGTTCTAAGAAATGGACCTGTGCAGGACTCTGGGTTGAAGCCAAAGATTAGGAAACGGACACTGATTTGATCAGAATCAGTTTTGTTATCACGGAGCAAATCTGCCAGCTGCACTGTGACGACAGGACCTCAGATACTGGCTACGGTTACATGATGGCTTCTCATTCAGAATGAAATAAATCTGAATGAAATCATTCTGAATTAAAGTCTTTCCAGGTAGTTTACATGGGAAATATTCATTCTGAATGAGGGTTTACACAGAGATCAGTTTAATCGCCTTTATTCAGGTCTGTGCAAGGTTTGGGGCAGGGAAGGTTTCTGATTGGACAGGGGGCGGGGCGGATGTTACATGTTTACGTTTACTGGAAGAAAACACTGTAGTCCTCACTCCGGATAACAAGATGCTTGACGACGCCGTTCTTAGTGCCTTTATCGGGCTTGTTTTGCTGATATTCTTGAAGCAGCAGTACGACAACAACCTTGTTCTGCTTATGCTTCGTCTGTTGAGGAGGAGAAGGGAGGTAGAAGGTCGAAGAAGGGAGGTAGAAGACCGTGCTGTGGAGAATGGAAACCGGTGAGTGCAACGAGTCCGACTGCTCTATCTCAGCCCGTTGCTATGCACGCTATATACGTCATGGTGCCAGAAGGGCAAGGAAACGAGCATGTGCAGAAAGACCTGAATGAACTTAAAGAGGAATGAGTGTATACATGCACACAAAATTGTTTCATTCGGAATGACAAACAGAATAAACCACCCCCTTTAATCGGATTTAATTTTCAATCGGAACGACCACTTTTTTTTTAATCGGAATGGCCTTTCATTCCGAATGAAAGTGGAATTAAACTGTCCATGTAAACGTAGTGATTGATAGCTGTTGAGAAATAGTTCTAATGAGGACGCTACGAACAGCTAAAATTAAACATCTTGTTTTTTCCTACAGTCTTTAACGACCCCAGATACAGAGACAGCACTGTCTCAAAGTCATCTGAAGGTTTTTATCCTCACTGCTAAAACCTCCAGATTAAATATTGTCTTTTACTTTTAGTCTTTAAACTACGCTGATGTTCAGTCTTAAGAAAAACACTGAGCACATCGTCGTGTTCTGATGTCACGACGAGCAGAGTCTCAGATGTTCAGTCTCTGACTGACCCAACACGCCAACAGTCAGTGCGTTTACATGGACAGTTTAATTCCCTTTTCATTCTGAATGAAAGTTCATTCCTATGAAAAGTGATCTTGTAAACACCTAATTCAGAATGAAAATGGCCAATGTGATTGAAAATTCAATCCGGTGTAAGGGGCTGGAATATTCCGTTTCTAATTCCCAATGAAAGAATTTCTCACACTTGTATACACTCATTCCTCTTTAAGTTCATTCTGGTCTTTCTGCGCATGCTCGTTTCCTTGCCCTTCTGGCGCCATGACGTATATAGCGCGCAAACGGCGTCGTCAAGCATCTTGTTATCCGGAGCGAGGACTACAGTGTTTTCTTCTGGTAAACGTAAACATGTAACATCCGCCCCGCCCCCTATCCAATCAGAAACCTTCCCTGCCCCAAACCTTGTGTTGACCTGAATAACGGCGACTAAACTGATCTCCGTGTAAACCCTCATTCAGAATGAATATTTCTCATGTAAACTACCTGGAAAGACTTTAATTCAGAATGATTTCATTCAGATTTATTTCATTCTGAAAGAGAAGCCATCATGGAACTGTAGCCACTGTTCTAACAGATGAAAACTGAACATATTGTTGATGATCAAACTGTTGGTGGATACTCACAGCGCGCACAGCATCGATGATGGGTGCGGGTCCATCGGGCTTCTTGCCGTAGTTGAGCCTGGTCTGCTCGCTCACCAGCGTCCACAGCTTGTCCAGGTTGATGGTGGGGCAGTGGGCCGTGTTTCTCTTCAGGTGGTAATGTCTCATACCCACCTTACCGAAGTACCCCGGATGGCTGAGGACACACAGAAACAAAAGGTCAACTGTTGATCTACACGTCTCTGAGACATCAGATAAAGAAAAGCACTGGCTGTGTTTGGCAGCTTTGTGTCTGTTGGTACTGTGGAGAGTGATAAATTATTCTGAGGCGCCGTGATGCTCTGCAGATCAGACAATATGAACACGAGTCGTCAGATTCATGTGCTGAGCTTATTCAAAGCAAACCCTTCTTTGAAAAACCAAAGAAATCATTTATCTTTTTGAACGACCACTAAGTTTTGTGAAACATAACAAGCTGCAAGATCACACTGAAAGATTCTGTATTCATGCGCAAACACAAGATTAATTCTACTATCTGTGTTTAGGTGACAAAACTGCTTAAAATGTCAATACACGTCTAAACACATCACTTTCCATAGTGTGCATCATGTTTCTAAAAACAGTGACAATTTGATGTGACCACTGACTCAGAGTTACAACAGTAAACCAGTTACAAGGCACACTGATATTAAAGTTGACAGTAATAACTCCATGTTCATTTACTCATCTATGATACTGGAGCAAAAAATGTAACTGGACAGAAAATCTCTCCTTTATTTGAGTTGTTTTCTAACTTTACACAAACCATTAACAAAACTGTTTCAAGTTTCATTTATCACAAAACGTTTGTTCAACCAGCAAAAACCTTCTGTTACTGTGATGACATCGTGATAGTTTGAGACGGTTAGCATACTGTGAAAATCTCACACTGTTACAGCCTCTGCATCAGTGAGGTCGTGGTGTATCAGTGTGTAACTGTCCATGTGGCTGACTGGTCTACACAGAGCCAGTCGGTGAATAGGACCAGTCTTCACTCTGAGAGGACTCTAGCACACCAAGACAACGAGTCATGTCAAGATGAGACTCTAGTCTCTGGAACAACATTCATCTCAACAGCTGACTGAACAGGTTCAAACACATCTGTGCATCGCGTCACTCTAATGACAGAAGTTACAGCTGACTGATGAATCTACAGTTTACATATGTAATAAAGGTTTAGTTCATAGGCTCATGTTCCTAAACTATGTAGCTGAACCGTCACCAGACCTCTTCAGACCATCTGTCAGCAGTAACATCTTCCTCACAGTGATATTTCTCCTCACACGTCCAACAGGTCGCGGTCTGAACCTCTAACTCGGCTCCAACACGTCACTGTGTCATGCAGCACTTACTATTTATCGAAGTTGATTCTGTGGTGATGCATACCACCAGCATTACCACGACCTCCAGGATGCTTCCTGTGTTTACCTGTGAGCAGAGGACATGTTAGAGTTACTCAGGTGTGACTGAACCACAGAGAGCACCTTCACTACAGGTCAACACTCACCAATGCGACCATGTCCGTGACTGACGTGTCCTCGGAGCTTCCTGGTCTTGGTCTTCTTGGTAGGCTGTCAGTGTAGACATTAGATACCGATTAGACAACCTAACAATCATCATCATCATCATCATCATGGTCCCATCACAGCATGCAGAACTAACACTAGCGGAGATGCTAAAGTAGCTAAATAACCCGACGGTGTTTGAGTGAATCAACAGTTTCTGCAGCCTGTAAACTCTGACCACGTCTCTCTCTCTCTCACACACTCACACACACACACACACACACACACAGATGGTCACACGGTAACATACAACGCTAACACCTTCACCCTGCCGCTCACTGACTGACTGCTCTCATGCCGTGTAGCATCCAGTGAAGCTAATGCTAACTCAGCTGCGTTTACCGGCAGCTCACAGCTAACCGGACAGTTAGCACGGTGCTCCCGGTAACGTTAATACATTAACACCGGGACCACCGCGGTCACACTCACACAGACTGTTCACAGGTTTAATGCCTGCTGTTCAAACCTCAGAGCGAAGTGTGTTAGCTGGCGGCTCCAGCGGAGGGCCGTGCACAGCTCCGTCACTGTTAACCGATCTCTAACTCACGTTATATTAATACACTACGGTTAAAATCCTCCGGTCAGTAACGTCAGGAGTTTGATGTACTGTTAGCCGCCATCAGATGATGGTTTACTGTCACAATAAACAAGGATGGACACAGATTTAACAACATCTCAGAGCACAGGGTTTCATCACAGCACCTACCATCTTGGAGGCTAGTTGAAAGAGGAACGGGATTTGGAAACCTCGCGGTTTTGTGCGAGACTTGGGTGGCGCTAACTCAGTGCGGAGAAAGTCACAGCGCCGCCCAGCGGTGGATGAATTACATTCACAATTCAGCCGCCTGCAGCAGCGGAGGGGTCTAAGTACATTTACTCAGTGGTGGAAAGTAACTAAGTACATTTACTCAGTGGTGGAAAGTAACTAAGTACATTTACTCAAGTGCTTTACCTAAGTACAGCTTTGAGGTTTTTGCTTCATTTGAGTTACTACTTTTACACACTGGGAACAAATGTCATAAAGTTATCATAAAGTTTAAGTTACTTTGCTGAGTCACATCCTCCGTACTGAATATAGGCTGCTATTAACATAATATTATTATCATAGTAATTTATGGAGTAAGATACCTGCCTGTCCATAAAGTAGATGAAATTAGCTCCACCTTCACCTGCTGCACATCAGTGATGAAAAACATTCATCAGTAATTATGAAACAATAATCATGAGAAGGTTTGTTTTGAAATGTAATAGATTACTCTGTTTAAAATGTAATGACTAATGTAACTATTTTAATTACTTTGTTTTAAATGGCAATAAAGCTAAAAAGTCCTAAAAATGTAATTATAAAATATTATATAAATATTACTAAAATTAGAAACAATTAATATTAATATAAATCTCTTTTTCCACCTCGTGTTTATTTGGGGTTTTTTTTTTAATTTCTTTTAGATATTTTATTGTTGTAATGTCTGCTTCTTTACTTGTGATTATTTCTGTGCTGTTTTAAATCTGCTCTGTGAAACACTTTGGGCTCCATGATTGTATGAAATGTGCTGTATGAATAACGTTTGATTTTATTTGATGAAAATATTTGATGAAAATGCACTGTACTTTATACTGAAATAAAATATTCATATGTAAGCCCTCTGTAATCACCAGCACTCTGACTGCTAACTGTAGTTTAATTACATTTGTTTTATAATTTATTTATGTAATTCTGTTACATGTAACTAGTTACTCCTTCACACTGCAGATATAAATGGCTCTGAAATGATGGATCCTGTGTAATGAGTAATTTTACTTTTGGTACTTGCGGTAGGCCTACTTTGGAATGTGCCTTCATGCTGTTTTGTGATTTTTACTTCAGTGAAGTTTTGAGTGCAGAACTTGTTATTACAGAGTCTAAGTACTCAGAGTACACAGAGTAGACCAAGTACTCAGAGTACACAGTACACAGAGTAGACCAAGTGCTCAGAGTACACAGAGTAGACCAAGTGCTCAGAGTACACAGCGTAGACCAAGTGCGCAGAGTACACAGAGTAGACCAAGTACTCAGAGTACACAGTACACAGAGTAGACCAAGTACTCAGAGTACACAGTACACAGAGTAGACCAAGTGCTCAGAGTACACAGCGTAGACCAAGTGCGCAGAGTACACAGTACACAGAGTAGACCAAGTGCTCAGAGTACACAGAGTAGACCAAGTGCTCAGAGTACACAGTACACAGAGTAGGCCTACACACAGAGTACTCAGAGTAGACCAAGTGCTCAGAGTACACAGAGTAGACCAAGTACTCAGAGTACACAGTACACAGAGTAGACCAAGTGCTCAGAGTACACAGTACACAGAGTAGACCAAGTGCTCAGAGTACACAGCGTAGACCAAGTGCGCAGAGTACACAGTACACAGAGTAGGCCTACACACAGAGTACTCAGAGTAGACCAAGTACTCAGAGTACACAGTACACAGAGTAGACCAAGTGCTCAGAGTACACAGTACACAGAGTAGACCAAGTGCTCAGAGTACTCAGAGTAGACCAAGTGCTCAGAGTACACAGTACACAGAGTAGGCCTACACACAGAGTACTCAGAGTAGACCAAGTACTCAGAGTACACAGTACACAGAGTAGGCCTACACACAGAGTACTCAGAGTAGACCAAGTACTCAGAGTACACAGTACACAGAGTAGACCAAGTACTCAGAGTACACAGTACACAGAGTAGACCAAGTACTCAGAGTACACAGTACACAGAGTAGACCAAGTGCTCAGAGTACACAGTACACAGAGTAGACCAAGTACTCAGAGTACACAGTACACAGAGTAGGCCTACACACAGAGTACAGTGTGGTGCTGCTACTTTATTTAAACAAATGATCAGAGTACTTCTTTCACCTCTGTGTAACATCTGCATCATTCAGATGATTTTTAAATTAATGTCTTTGTTGAAAACATTTATTTTTTACTGCCCCTAATAACAGATTCATGACTTCTACATCATTAAAGAAAGAGGGATGAAAATACATGGAATAAATTTTATTCCATAGTTTTGAACCTGTGAAAATTTGATGCGTAACTGTAAAAAAAAAAAAAATGTGACTGTAAAAAGTTGATTCACAACTGCAAAATATTTTCATAATTGTGCAAATCTTTTTAATTTGTTAACGAAATGTCATGCACAGCTACGGATCTCTGTAGGCTACACATTCAAAAATAAAATGCATTAGTTCAAATATTTTTTTTACAAATTCACGGATTTGAATGCAAGTATACAAAACTTTTTCACACAGTTATGAAACTGTCAGAGCCTGAGTCTCTGCAGACAAACACACCACACACAGAGTGAGTCACAGAGGTGACTGTCAGGGGTCGCTGCTGTAACACTGCTGCAGAGTTTATCTTTAAGTAACTTTAACCATGCAGGACTTTTCCACCTGTTGCACAGTGTGGTGTTAGAATCAGATGAGAAAGCCGTTAATGTTGTTGTATTGTGCAGATAACAATGAAATTAGGAGTGCTGCTTCTGGCTGGTGCATAAGAGTTAGAAAAAGGCACATTAAGAGTTAAGGCTCATTTACATGCAGTTGGTCTGTTATTCAAATCTTGAGTCAGTTTCATAGCCGGCAGCCTGCATCCTCATTGGTCAGAAACACTGTGAGTAAAAAAAAAAAACTGTTTGTCTGTCCAACTGAAGGAAAGATAAACTTCCTCATGTGGACTCAGCTCCATCACACCGTCCACCAGGTCACTGACAGACAGACTTCAGGGTCTGATGCTTCATGGCTGCAGTTTGTCCTCCATGCTTTCAGCGTGTAATCCCTCGGTGCGTCACGTGATCAGTCCAGGCGTTAAAGGAAACACTTGCTGTGCAGATCTGAAACATCACGAGAATCAGCTCTCCACCAATCACGTCGTCCCTGTCCCCCCGATACTGGACCACGGCGCCATCCCTCTCGTCCTCCGCTCACACTCACCTCTCTGCTCTCTGCAGCAGACATCTTGGTTTTTACCTGCTGACATCACACTCAGGTAAGATTCAGTTATAATGCAGCTTTAACCTGAGTCCTGTATCTTGTTCATGCTGTGTTGATCATCGTTATGGACTCAGTGTCTCTGTTCTGTACCTTCTGTCATCCTTCGTTCACCTGTAGAGTCGTCCTCCAGAGGCGGGCCACCCTGTTGCCCAGGGTAACCAGGTGTAGAGTACAGCAGGCTCTGGAGGCTGTGTCATCAGAGACTGGTTCAAATCCAGAAACCACAGCAGAGGAGCCGAGGATCCCGACACAACATGTAATACAGACACACACAGAGCGACAGAGTAACGATGGAGCAGAAGGTTTTCACAGCAGCTGAAGGAAGCTTACTGTGTTCAGGAAGAGAGCAGCTTCAACTTCCTGTCTGATGAGAATGACTCTAAATCTCTGTCTTGTTTCAAACAGGTCTGCAGGTCTGGATTCAGTGAGATGGAGTCAGATCAGTCCTGCAACAGAGACACCAGAGCAGCTCCGCCTTCACCTGAGAAACATCAGCCTGGAAGAAACATGACAGCTTTACTGAAGAGAATCAGGTAAGAATAAGGAACACTGAGAACACGTTCACCTGAGAACATAACATTTGGGAAAAAGTGTCAGCGGTCTGAGCTCGACTCAGGCTGGCTGATGGTGTCACCTGACACTCAGCTGGTCAAATGGCCAGCGGCTGGTTTTAAAGCACGTCACCTTCATCACTACAACAAATGCAGCTGTAGCCAGTATCTCACTGTCACTATCCTCATCAGATTTTAAGAAGCTACAAATTATATTCAGCCACAAAATAAGTCTGAAAAGCTGCAAATCAGAACGAAGCACAGAGAGTTGTTGACTAGAGATGATACGCCGTCTCATGGTGGTCACTTCCTGTCAACCAGCAGCTTTTTACAGCGTTCCAGAACAGAGCATTGACAGTAGTTGTTTGTCTCAACTCGTCTCATCATCAATCTTTGGTCTGAACTGGACTTGGTTCATGAGAAGTGAAACCACTTCAGCTTAGAAGTCCCATCATCCGACTCAGAGTAAGATAAAGGAACTCGTCTCTGCAGTCACGTCTGATTATTGGAGGACCTGTCTGTAAAAGCAAACCCAGAGTTCTGACCAGACTCTCCACATAACAGTGATTTGACCTCTCCAACCACCACCCAACACATTCACCCCTTTTCAATAAGAACTGGAGACAGTTAGCTGGGCGACAGTTTGCAGTGACAGGTTTCTTGGCTGTAGACTCTACAGGCACCTCTGATTTTGATATGTTAATTAAGCCTTTGCTAAGTCCTGTCACTGTCATTTCTGCATGACGTTTATGTGTAGACACCCAATGTAATCAAACATGTTTGGGCTCCATGTGCAGCTGTGTCAGGCATGTGACTCCTCTTAAAACCATGAATGATTGGTTCTGAATTATTGTTTTGATTCATCAAACAGGAAGTGACAGGTTGATCAGTGAGCGTTAAAGGTGTTGGTGGGTTTTCATTTCAAACTTTAGCGAGAGCCAGGCTCGCTGTTTCCTGTTTCCAGTCTTAACGCTAAGCTAAGCTAATCACTGCTAAACTCCAGCTCTGAGAAGAAAGAATACATTAATAAAATAAAATAAAATAAAGAGATATAAAATATTTCTCCTCTGATCAAACCTTCATTTATTCCCCAGGATTCACCCGGAGGCCCAGAGGATTCTGGGTAACTCCTTCATACCTGTGGTGACCCTGGAGCGTCTGAACCTCCGGTCTGTGTGGTTATCATGTCTGCAGCCTGTGGTCTCTCTGGTGAGACTGCCATGTCAAACACGAGACAAACTCCATGACCTCACTTCCTGTGTGGATCGACCTCAGCAGGTACAGAGATGAACGTCTGCACATGTTTAACTTTCACCTTTAACATGTGCTCATCTTCATCATCACCTTCCTCTCTGTCTGCAGAACGGATTCAGTCACCACGAGGACAACACTTCATCACCTCAGTCTGATCTCAGCCAATCAGAGCTCACCTTGACCTCGTGGACCGAACCGATCTGTCCTGACAGCTCGCCCTCTGAAGAACCAGAGCAGGACTCAGGCTTCGACTGCGACTCGAATCCAGATCAGACCTACATCCTGTTTGACTCTGACGAGTGGGACCCTGTTGGGAAAACTGAGACTTTTTATCTGGATCCAGATCCTGAACAGACCATGGTGATCCAGCTGGATCCAGAACCAGACGCAGACCAAGCGGATCCACCTCTGCAGCTGGAGGATGAGATGAAATGTGAAGTGGTTCAAATGGACGACGGTGAAGATCAGAAACCTGATCTCTATAGCTCTCAGGTCAAGCAGGAGGTAGAAGAGGAGGAAGAGGAGGAGGAGGAGGAGGTAGAAGAGGAGGAGGGGGAGTCCCTGCAGAGGCCTGGACCTGGATCAGAGACTGGGGAGCTGGAGGATGAAACCAAATGTGAAGTAGTTCAGATGGACGATGGTGAAGATCAGAAACCTGATCTCTACAGCTCTCAGGTCAAGCAGGAGGTAGAGAAGGAGGAGGAGGAGGTAGAGGAGGAGTCGTCATCCCTGCAGAGGCCTGGTCCTGGATCAGGGACTGAGGAGATGGAGAGTGAAGATTTCTGTGCTGTTTGTCTGAACGGAGGAGATCTGCTCTGCTGCGACCGCTGTCCCAAAGTTTACCACCTGTCCTGTCACATTCCTCCGCTCATCAGCTTCCCCCTGTAAGTGCTGCACAGACACACTCATCATACCTCACCTTCATCAGCTTCCCCCTGTAAGTGCTGCACAGACACACTCATCATACCTCACCTTCATCAGCTTCCCCCTGTAAGTGCTGTACAGACACACTCATCATACCTCACCTTCATCAGCTTCCCCCTGTAAGTGCTGCACAGACACACTCATCATACCTCACCTTCATCAGCTGCACACAGTCAGTGTCCTCACTGAGACGATTTCACTGTGTTTTGGAACAGCAGAGTTCAGTGGAGATAAAATAACATCCTCATTAAAGAATACAGAGCAAGTTCCAGATGCATCTCTCTGTGTAAAGATATATATTTAATGTGACGGAGGTGCTGTGTGTCGTGCAGAGGTGACTGGGCGTGTACGCTGTGCAGAGGTGATCAGGAGCCTGTGGAGACGTACGACTGTGAGAACAAACCGTCCTGTGGAGGAGTCAAAGCTCCGTACACACTGTCCAATCAGGACCAGAGGGTGAGCTGACGCTGTCTGACCTCCGTCACATGTTTAATGTTCACTTCTTTATTTTAATTCAACATAAAGAGAAGAAGAAAATCAGTTTGTGGGAAAACAGTCATAAACTCACTCAGTGTAACGACAGGTATCAATAATTCAAAGTTTGATCATGAAGCAGGAAAATTATTTTAATTTATTCTGTCTCTGACAGTGAAGTGATGGTTTTCAGTGACTATATGTCTGTCTGTGTGTCTGTGTGTCTGTCTGTGTGTCTGTGTGTCTGTCTGTGTGCCTGTGTGTCTGTGTGCCTGTGTGTCTGTCTGTTTCCTGTACAGAGGTGTGAGAAGCTGACCATTCTGCTGTACTGTCACACCCTCAGCGCTCCGTTCCATGAACCCGTCAGCGTCCTGGTCAGTCCAACAGATTCACATTAAAGACACGTCACACTGACACAGCTGAAAAACATTCATCAGAGCAAAGCTGAAAGAATCAGTTGTCATGATAATTACACGTCTCTTAGGAACACATCTACTTTTCACTATCCCAGCATGAAACGTGACGATGTCTCGATAAAAAACAAACACTTTTTCGTGGCCCTGTCCCTGCTGGAAACACAGTGACAGGCTGCAACAACATAACAACGTTTGGTGCCTTCACTGCCGCCCGGAGGCGCAGTGAAGACTCAATAAAAACAGCTGACTATGTAGTTAGTTGGTGTTGAACAGTGTCTGCAGCTTGGCAGGCGTCTCTCAGGTGTCTCACTGTCCACCATCCCCTCCACCTGCCGATGACACAGTCAGCTCAGATACTGCCTCACTTTAGAAACACTGATATGATTCATATGAAATGTGTAAATGTATCTGTGATTTGCAGAAATGATGCCAACGTCTTCTTCTGGTGCCACATGTATAAAATATAAAATAAATATGATATAAATGTTCAATGTTCATCAATAACTGAATGTAAAGAGTCGTGTACATGATAAATGTTTTGTTTTTATCTTCTACATCTTTTCATTTTACTGTAAATCCAAAGGAACTTATTAAAATGTTTTAGTAATAACAAAGACCTCATTTAAACCCGTGAGGCTCAAAGTGAAACAGTGTGTTTAAAGGGTTAAATCAACCTGTCTGAGACGTGTCGTCCTCGACATGTCACATGTTCCACTTTTCTGTCATAACAACATGATGAAATGAAAACAGTCTCTCCCTCACTGATCTAATAACCTCTGTGAATTCAGGCCAGAAATTACTACCAGATCATCAAGAGGCCCATCGACCTGTCGCTGATCCGCAGGAAACTGGACAAGAGCAACACGCTGCACTACTTCACCGCTGAGCAGTTTGTTGATGACGTCCTGCTGATGTTTAAAAACTGCGCTACCTTCAATTACGTGAGTGGATTTCACCGCTTTAATTTAATTACTGAGTGTAATTAAATGATTTCTGCTGCGTGGGGATCAGATCCACATGTGGCAGAGGACTGAGACACTTTTTGGTTTCATCATGTCGGACAGTCAGGGACAGACAGGGACGATCAGGGACAGACAGGGACAGTCAGGGACAGACATGGACGATCAGTCAGGGACGGACAGGGAGTTTCCGTCTGACAGGAGGTCTCAGGTGACGTCTAACAAGTCACAGCAGCAGCTGTGTGAGGACGATCTTAGACACAGTGATACTTATTGAGCTAAATGCTAACGCTCACTGTGACACTGTGAAAATCAGTGGGTTGCACAAAAACCTTAAGTTAAGATTTTCTTTTAAGTCCAGGTTAAGGCTTTCTTCCAAGTTATCTTGGTCTCATGCTAAATAAATCCCTAAAGTTAGTTAAACCAGTGCACAGAAGTCTAAGGTCTCACAAGCTTTGAGGCAGATGTCATTAGATTTCAGATATCTGGACATAAATAAACCTACAAAATAAAAGTTGACTCTGATGAGACGTCAGAGGATCACCAACATCAGACGGAGTCGTCATCTGCAGTTTAAAACTCTCAAAGCTCATTAACGCCACATCAGCAGTCTGATCTTTGTCTCGCTCCTCACAGAGAGCTGCAGTGATGCAGTCCGACCCTGATTATTGCAGAAAATAAACTCTGTGACTGGTTTTGTTCAGTAAGAAAATCTTCATAGACTAACTTCATGATTATTTTTAAGCCTAAATGCAACCGCCAGCTAGCACTCTCGCCTCACAGCAAGAGGGTTGCCGGTTCGATCCCGGGCGTGGGAGCCCTTCTGTGTGGAGTTTGCATGTTCTCCCTGTGTCAGCGTGGGTTTCCTCCAGGTGCTCCAGCTTCCTCCCACAGTCCAAAGACATGCAGGTTAATTGGTGACTCTAAATTGTCCGTAGGTGTGAATGTGAGTGTGAATGGTTGTCTGTCTCTATGTGTCAGCCCTGTGATAGTCTGGCGACCTGTCCAGGGTGAACCCTGCCTCTCACCCAGTGTCAGCTGGGATAGGCTCCAGCCCCCCTGCGACCCTCAAGAGGATGAAGCGGTTAGAAGATGAAGATGAAGTAACCGCCAGCTAACGTTAGACTAAACTACGCCACAGTCACATGACTTTGATGTCATGTCACTCAGCTTCCAACCTCACTACAATTAAAAAATAATATGAACTGATGAATCTACATGTTGTAAAGTTTGAGTCAGAAAAGTGTGCAGGAGTGTGAGTAGAAACACAACGAGGCCGTGAGGGCGACTTGTGGCCATTGTTAACAACCGTCTTTTTTAAGACAAATAAAAGCTTCTAAATTCACAGTCAGGTATTTACTGGTGTGCTTTATGTCATAGCGAATAAAGAGACTGATCAGTCTGGTGTCAGAAGTTATCTCTGAATTTAAACTAAAAAAACCTCTGAACTTTGTGATTTTATATTTCTGTCCCTCTCCACCGTGCAGCCGGACTCGGAGGTGGCTCAGGCCGGTCGGAGCCTGGAGGTGTTTTTCCTGGACAAACTGAAGGAGATTTTTCCCGACCGGACGTTCCAGTCGGCGAGCCAGGACCGGACGGACAGAGCTCGCCTCCGCTGGCTCAGCAGGAAGAGGAAGGAGAACTACAGGAAGAGGAGATTCGTGTTCAAGGGGAAAAAATATTACCTGTAACTAACACCTGCAGAGACGCTCTGTATGTTGATGCCTTAAAGCTTTTTAATAGAGTTTAAAGTTTATTCTGAAAACAGGAGTTTTGTATGAAGAGAAGGACGTTCAGGGGAACTCATCAGGTTCAGTCATTTTTCATATTTCAGGTAGAAACTTATTTTTAATGGATTGATGCTGTTTAGTTTTTTAGAATAACAAAATTTCAAATGCTAATTTCTCATATTATTTTTGATCTTCTTAAAGATGTGAATTGAAAATGTGAAATGTGAATTAAAGTTTTTCCTGTTTGTCTAACGCATGTTTGAAAAAGTGCAGTTTTAGAAACTTCCTGTACGTTTGTTAATTTGTGACTTTAGTATAAATTAACTGAGGTTAAATCAGGGTCACAGTGCAGGTGTGATGCAGGAATAATATGTGGTGATATGTGAATTCAGACAAACTTGTTTTACACTTTCATAATCTACACATGGACATATTTGTTTTTTAACAAGGTCAAGTTTGTTTTTGCCTTCAGTCACAAAGAATCATTTAATGATATATATGTGAAACTGAATGTAAGAGTATAATTTTAGAGCTTTTTGGAGATTGTTCGCCGTCAATGGTGCACAGACGAACAGAATGAAGATTTCCTCAGATTTGTTAAAACCTGGGGTTCATTAAGAAAAACAACCACCTGGAGCTGGAAACTACCAGAGCTGACACACAGATGGGAGCGGAGGTCGGCCGGACGGATTTTGCTTTACAGATAAAAATATACCAGTGCTTTTGGCTGCGAGTGGTCAGTGATGTCCAACCCACCAAATCATGAAGAACGCAGTGATGACTCAGGGACTGTAGAATAAAATGTAGAGACGCATGGTGCACTGACTCAAGGCTACATACAATGAAGGAGGCTGCATGTGTGCAAGTTTTTTCTTATTTTGAAAATAAAAACCAGTCTTCACTTTAAGCTTCCAGATTGGAGCAGCAATATGTACATGACATGAATGTTTGTAATTTACCCATAAACCCATGTACATGTATCAGGACAGTCTTTCAATGGATTTACAGTCAGAAGTGAAAATGCTAAAATCAAAAGCAACTGTTAGCAAGCTTTTGAAAATACCATAAACTTTGTTTTCTGAAATACAGCTTGCATTATGGAGGAACCATGTGTGTAAACGACAGTGTCGTCTGCATATAAATGTATTTTTGGTTGAATGTTTTTACCAAAGCATTTATAAAAATAGAAAACATAACAGGTCCCAAGATGGAACCCTGGGGGACGCCTTTAGTTATTTCAGGAAATTCTTAATTATGATCTCCTGCATTAACACACTAAGAACGATCTGTGAAATAATTCTGGAGCCAGTGAACAGCCTGAAGACAGAAACCAGCGTTCATCGGCTTGTTCAGGAGAAATCTGTGGTCCGCTGGATCAAATGTCTCAAAGATTCACCAGCAAAGACGCTGTTTTCTGTCCAACAACATCATCTGTCACAGCCACAGCAGCAGTAATGGTGCTGTGTGCACCTCTAAAACCAGACTGAAAATCATTTAAAATATTTATATCAAAGAAACAAAAAAAGTTTTAACTGTAAATTTACCTGAGATTCAAAGACCTTAGCCAAAACCTAAAGTTTGAAAATGGGATGGTGATTGTTGATCTCTGAGGAGTCTCCACCTTTAAGTAAAGAGAGAACAAAGTCAGCTTCCTCAAATTAAAAATATGAGTAACTGATGAAAAGAAAAAGTCCATCGATCAGTCAAACAGAGTGAGAACGAGTACAAAGAAAAACCCACAGTTAGAAAAAGTACAGGCTGTTAGACAACATCTCATTCACCAGTTCAACCTTCAGAGACTCTGAAGACGTTCAGACTCAGACGTCTTTATTAATCTGGACATCAGGAGCAGTTGTTTGAACAACTTGCACACAGACTGTAACACACAGTAACATGGAGACACATAAATACATGTGTAATAAAAAATAAGTTCAGTGAACAAAGGGATCTGCTGTATAAATGATAAAATGAGTTAATAGACAATCATCGATAAAAGAGATAAAGAATAAATATTAACAGTAATTTTAAAGGACAGAGGGAATAAAAGATTTTGAGTTAGTTTTATGAGCAGGTGAAACATGACGACAGCCTGGCGGCAGCAGAGACACTTCACCTGTCAGAAGCGTGTGTTATGTCGGCTGTGTGGTGTCAAAGTTCTGAAGTGAACGACGCTCACACTGATCAGTCTCTCTGAGAAACACTCAGACGTTGTTGCTTTGTTTCACTCATTCACTGCAGGCGTGTTTGGTTACATTGGGAAAGTCCCGATCCTCCTCCTGCCACCTCCCGATCCTCCTCCCAATCCACCTCCTGCCACCTCCCGATCCTCCTCCCGATCCACCTCCTGCCACCTCCCGATCCTCCTCCTGCCACCTCCCGATCCTCCTCCTGATCCTCCTCCTGCCACCTCCCGATCCACCTCCTGCCACCTCCCGATCCACCTCCAGATCCACCTCCTGCCACCTCCAGATCCACCTCCCGATCCACCTCCTGCCACCTCCAGATCCACCTCCCGATCCACCTCCTGCCACCTCCTGATCCTCCTCCTGCCACCTCCAGATCCACCTCCTGATCCACCTCCTGCCACCTCCAGATCCACCTCCCGATCCACCTCCTGCCACCTCCAGATCCACCTCCTGATCCACCTCCTGCCACCTCCCGATCCACCTCCTGCCACCTCCAGATCCACCTCCCGATCCTCCTCCTGCCACCTCCAGATCCACCTCCCGATCCACCTCCTGCCACCTCCAGATCCACCTCCTGCCACCTCCAGATCCACCTCCCGATCCTCCTCCTGCCACCTCCAGATCCACCTCCCGATCCTCCTCCTGCCACCTCCAGATCCACCTCCTGCCACCTCCCGATCCACCTCCTGCCACCTCCAGATCCACCTCCCGATCCTCCTCCTGCCACCTCCAGATCCACCTCCCGATCCTCCTCCTGCCACCTCCCGATCCTCCTCCTGCCACCTCCAGATCCACCTCCCGATCCTCCTCCTGCCACCTCCTGCTCGTCTGATTTAATGCTCTTTTTTTAATCGTTAGAAAAGATGAACTATTCAGAGAGACAGTTTGTACTAAAGATGGCAGCCGGTCACTCTCACCTCTGTGGACCCGTCTGATTCTGACTGTGTCTGAATACTCAGATGTTAAATATCCCGACTGTCTTCTCCTCTCCTCTTTCTCCCTTTAATCAAATGTAGTTTGTATTTATTTGTTATTTTTAATTACTGTTCAGGTTCTTGATGTTCCTAATAAAGTTCTGAGCTGAATTCTTTTAGGGTTGTTGTTTGCTGTTCCTGACTCGTCCACCAGGGGGCGAGCTCGTATCTCAGAGTTTGAAGCTTTTAGATTTTTTTTTCATTAAAGATTTGAAATCACAGTGATTTTAAAGCACCACAGCTTTTTCTTTTACTGATATGACAATAAATGAAACACAGTGATGTCTCTGCTCTCAGTCTGCAGACGGTGGTTTTGTCTCTCAGTCCTGCTCAGACGGACAAAATGAAGACAGAGTGAGACAATAAATTACTTTAAATATGAAACACTTTGATTCAGACCTTCTGTGTTGTTTTATTGTCGCTGCTGGAGTTTTGTGTCTTTGTGTCACCGCCGGGTGTGTCTCAGTGTGTCTCAGTGTGTCTCAGTGTGTCTCAGTGTGTCTGTGTGTCTCAGTGTGTCTCAGTGTGTCTGTGTGTCTCTGTGTGTCTCAGTGTGTCTCAGTGTGTCTGTGTGTCTCAGTGTGTCTCTGTGTGTCTCTGTGTGTCTCTGTGTGTCTCAGTGTGTCTCTGTGTGTCTCTGTGTGTCTCAGTGTGTCTCAGTGTGTCTCTGTGTGTCTTTGTGTGTCTCAGTGTGTCTGTGTCTCAGTGTGTCTGTGTGTCTCAGTGTGTCTCTGTGTGTCTCAGTGTGTCTCAGTGTGTCTGTGTGTCTCAGTATGTCTCTGTGTGTCTCAGTGTGTCTGTGTGTCTCAGTATGTCTCTGTGTGTCTCAGTGTGTCTCTGTGTGTCTCAGTGTGTCTCAGTGTGTCTCTGTGTGTCTCTGTGTGTCTCAGTGTGTCTCTGTGTGTCTCTGTGTGTCTCAGTGTGTCTCAGTGTGTCTCTGTGTGTCTTTGTGTGTCTCAGTGTGTCTCTGTGTGTCTTTGTGTGTCTCAGTGTGTCTCTGTGTGTCTTTGTGTGTCTCAGTGTGTCTCTGTGTGTCTCTGTGTGTCTCAATATGTCTCAGTATGTCTCAGTGTGTCTCTGTGTGTCTCAGTGTGTCTCAGTGTGTCTCTGTGTGTCTCTGTGTGTCTCAGTGTGTCTCAGTGTGTCTCAGTATGTCTCAGTGTGTCTCTGTGTGTCTCTGTGTGTCTCAGTGTGTCTCAGTATGTCTCAATATGTCTCAGTATGTCTCAGTGTGTCTCAGTGTGTCTCTGTGTGTCTCTGTGTGTCTCAGTGTGTCTCAGTGTGTCTCTGTGTGTCTCTGTGTGTCTCAGTATGTCTCAGTGTGTCTCAGTGTGTCTCTGTGTGTCTTTGTGTGTCTCAGTGTGTCTCTGTGTGTCTCTGTGTGTCTCAATATGTCTCAGTATGTCTCAGTGTGTCTCTGTGTGTCTCTGTGTGTCTCAGTGTGTCTCTGTGTGTCTCAGTGTGTCTCAATATGTCTCAGTATGTCTCAGTGTGTCTCTGTGTGTCTCTGTGTGTCTTTGTGTGTCTCAGTGTGTCTCAATATGTCTCAGTATGTCTCAGTGTGTCTCAGTGTGTCTCAGTGTGTCTCTGTGTGTCTCAGTGTGTCTCAGTGTGTCTCAGTGTGTCTCTGTGTGTCTCAGTGTGTCTCTGTGTGTCTCTGTGTGTCTCTGTGTGTCTCAGTGTGTCTCTGTGTGTCTCAGTGTGTCTCTGTGTGTCTCTGTGTGTCTCAGTGTGTCTCAGTGTGTCTCTGTGTGTCTCTGTGTGTCTCTGTGTGTCTCAGTGTGTCTCAATATGTCTCAGTGTGTCTCAGTGTGTCTCAGTGTGTCTCTGTGTGTCTTTGTGTGTCTCAGTGTGTCTCTGTGTGTCTCTGTGTGTCTCAGTGTGTCTCAGTGTGTCTCAGTATGTCTCTGTGTGTCTCAGTGTGTCTCAGTGTGTCTCAGTGTGTCTCTGTGTGTCTCTGTGTGTCTCAGTGTGTCTCAGTGTGTCTCTGTGTGTCTCAGTGTGTCTCAGTGTGTCTCTGTGTGTCTTTGTGTGTCTCAGTGTGTCTCTGTGTGTCTCTGTGTGTCTCAATATGTCTCAGTATGTCTCAGTGTGTCTCTGTGTGTCTCTGTGTGTCTCAGTGTGTCTCTGTGTGTCTCAGTGTGTCTCAATATGTCTCAGTATGTCTCAGTGTGTCTCTGTGTGTCTCTGTGTGTCTCAGTGTGTCTCTGTGTGTCTCAGTGTGTCTCAATATGTCTCAGTATGTCTCAGTGTGTCTCAGTGTGTCTCAGTGTGTCTCTGTGTGTCTCAGTGTGTCTCAATATGTCTCAATATGTCTCAGTATGTCTCAGTGTGTCTCTGTGTGTCTCTGTGTGTCTCTGTGTGTCTCAGTGTGTCTCTGTGTGGACACAGAAATTTAGAAAGTCTTTATGAAATGACGCTCGGCTTCTGACCAATCACATGACAACAGAGTAATTTCCACTTCAAGAAACTTTCAAAATAAAACTTCATCACCGGCGACACCTCAGAGTGTTCAGTTGTTTTTATCTTTTATCTTTAAAGCTTCACAGCTGCAGCTAAACGTCCCGTAACAAACACTGACTCTGGGACTTGAGCTCAGTTTTGATTTGAGTTTTAGGATTTTTACTTTTACTTCACCACATGTCAGATTTATGTGACAGCTGCAGTGCTGTGATATAACAGGATAAAGTAATGACAGGTTGGAGCACCCTCTGATGAAATCAGCCTTTATAACGAAGCACTTATTAATGTCTTCATTAATGGTTATTAAATCATTCAACACAACTTTATTTATAAGAAAAACGTTTGGGTTGCCAGGTTGTGGAAAATCCTATGTCATCAAACCTGCATCAAACTGTCTTGACTCTGAATTCATCAGACAGACCCTCTGATAACCTGTTAGACTCACATCAGTTCATAAAGATCTTATTAACATCTATGACTGATGGATCACCACACTGAGAATCATTATTGATGATTTTATTAACATTTATAATCAAAGCTGACGGAAAAACTGTCACTGATCACTTGTTAGAAACTGAGAAATAGCTGCAGACGTATCTGACGGTGGTGTCCAAAGATTTCTTGTAGAAATGAAAAGTCAAGTTAAAAACCAGTTGCAAAGAGAAAATGTGTCACTAACACGCCGAGCGGATCATGAGACACTGACATGCAGAGGGCCTCGCCTCCTCTCCAGGCTGCTCTCACAGGTTTTTCCTTTGTTTTCCTGCAAAAAGCAACGCACACAAATTCATACTTATCCCACGTATTTAAAAGGCTGTGATCACGTGACCAATGAGCTGACAACAGTAAACAGGAAGCAGTCTGAGTGTTTGTAAGGAGGCAGGCTGGGGTGGGGGATGGGTCTTTCTCCTGGAGTCACATGTTCAGATCCGTGTGAACTTTGAGTCATGTTAAGGTTCATCCTCTCCGTGCTCCTTTTCCTAAACCTGACCTCTGTAACTTTATATTAATGATGTAACTGTACGTTGAGGAGGTGACGTCATCCATGAGGTGCAAATTCACAGGATATCATACAAACTGTTTTTGTAACATATATGAACCTGTGAGGATACACTGACCTCTCTTACACAGGAGCAACACACACAGACTGTGTGCTGCTTTTCTCTCCTTTTTTGTTGGTTGTTTTGCCCCTTTTGTGTAGCTGTTTGTGTCTCTTCACAGTAGGTTTATGTCTGTTTATAGTTGTTTTCTGTCTCTTTACACTTCCCTTGCATCTTTTATGGTCACATTCAGTCTCTTCCTGGTCGCCACATGTTAATTTCAGTGACATTTCGCAGGTAAAGGCCAGGGGCCCTGACACTTTGGGCCCCTGAGCATGTGCCCAGTTGTCTTGTTCAGTAATAGATCAACATTAAAACAAGAAACTTCTCATATTATAATGAGAGGTTAAGCATTGATATTCTGTTGTCCTCAGGATCCTCAGACTGTCCAACTTTGAGTCCAAACTGAGCGTCTGATCATTTAATGGAGGACGTGTTTAGTTTTCTTTGGACATCTCTCTGAATAAATCTCCTCACAGTGTCCTCGGCTGTCTGTCCTAATCCTGCTGTGGATTCATCTGCTGTGTTTCTGCTGGACGCTGCTGCTGCCGTCCTCGGTGGTCTGCTCGCTGCGTGTGACTGCTGATTGTGGTTTTCACTTTTCAGCTCTTAAACATATTGAGAAGAGTTTCAGGACGTTTTGTTCTTCCAAGAGTCGACTCAGCCTCATTTGTCAAAGAGAGGAGAACATGTAGTGACTGCTGTGAGATAGCTGATGCCATTTGATCCACAGAGCTCATACTTTCATACACTTCTGTCAGAACGCTCCTCTGTGTAATATAATCCATCAGGGTTCACTCTGTGAACCAATAAAAGACTTTCAAATGGACAAAATCTGCTGCAGCCGCTGATAAAACCAGCTTTGATCTGCCTGTTTGTCTGCCTGTCTGTCTGAACCTGGTGAATCACAGAGGAAGAAGCCTCAGCGCTCGTCTTTGAGATAAAACCTATGTCCAGTGGTTGTTTTTTTTTGTTTTGTTTTGTTTTGTTTTGTTTTTTTGGGCATTTTTTGCCTTTAACTGATAGGACAGTGAAGTGTGAAAGGGGGAGAGAGAGAGGGAGAGACATTCAGCAAAGGGCCACAGGCTGGAGTCGAACCCAGGCCGCCGCGGCAACAGCCCTGCACATGGGGCGCCCGCTCCACCACCAAGCCACCAACACCCCCTGTGTCCACAGGGGGTGTTGGTGTTCCTGAGCAAACTCAGGAACTCAGGAGCATGACCTTCATCCACCATCAGACACCATCATCCACCATCAGACACCATCAGCCACCTTCATCCACCATCAGACACCATCAGCCACCATCAGACACCATCATCCACCATCAGACACCATCAGACACCATCAGCCACCATCAGACACCATCAGACACCTTCATCCACCATCAGACACCATCAGCCACCATCAGACAACATCAGACACCATCATCCACCATCAGACACCATCCTCCACCATCAGACACCATCCTCCACCATCAGCCACCATCAGACACCTTCATCCACCATCCTCCACCATCAGACACTATCAGACACCATCAGCCACCATCAGACACCATCAGCCACCATCAGACAACATCAGACACCATCATCCACCATCAGCCACCATCATCCACCATCAGACAACATCAGACACCATCATCCACCATCACACACCATCATCCACCATCAGCCACCATCAGAAACCATCAGACACCATCATCCACCATCAGCCACCATCAGACACCATCATCCACCATCATCCACCATCAGACACCATCAGCCACCATCAGACACCATCAGACACCATCAGCCACCATCAGACACCATCAGACATATATCTCATCACTGATGTTTAAACTTTAACAAAAAAGCTTAAAGCTTTCTGTCTGAGGGACCAGAGTCTGGTGTTTTCTTTGGATGGAGCTGAGAGCAGAGCCGATGCTGAATAAATATAAACCACCCTTTAGTTTGACGACTGAAGTCGGGGAGAGCTTCGGCTCAGCAGGGACGTGTTTTACCTTTTCTTGACTGTATCTCAGAGTGAACGCTCTGGATCTCACACATTGAGACGATAACGCTGCACATCATTTTTCTTTTCTTAAACTTGAGACTGTTCTTGTGCCAAAAGATCTGGATGCTTTTAAAGCCGTAAACCTCAAAATAGAAAAGCTCAAGGACCACCGACACTCCATCAGTCATCAGTCACTTTTACTTCAGAGCTTCAACTCTCAGCCGCAGAAACATGTCAAAAATATCTCGCCCAAATTTGGGATTCAGACTTGAGAAGACGAAGAAGAAGAAGAAGAAGAAGAAGAAGAAGAAGAAGAAGAAGAAGAATGAAGAGTGTCTTCTGCGTCTGCACTTCATCAGTCTAGCCCTTCACACTGACGACACTGTTTCAGTTCAGTAACATGTTCAAGATGTTTTAATGAAGGAGCGAATGACTCCTGATGACCTCACAGACTCCGGACAGTAAAGGACCATCACAAGCTTTAGATTTAAAAGGTGTAAATTTAAAACATGAAAGTCGTGTTAACTCATACTTGTTGGAACAATGAGAGAGTGAGACATCTGTCGACATGATCGACAGCTGACAGCTCACGCCAGAGAGGCTGTTTGAAAGAGGCTGAAGATTTGAACCATGTTCTCCATTAACCCTCTCATTTCCTGTAACAAAATCATAAGTTCCTGAAAAAGATAAAAAGGCCTCACTGTAATTTTTCCATGTGTTCACTCCCTCCATCATCGTCCCTCTGTCAGCTGCTGCAGAAACTCAAAGTTTTTACACATTTTACACGAGAGGATCAGAACTGGTTTTGTAGGATAAAGAACACCAGAATTCCTTCAAAAAATTGAAACTGTAAAGAAAAACATGGCGTTAAGATTCAGCGTGTCCTCATACGATAAATTGTATGATATCCTATGAATGAGTGTCCCATGAATGGCATCAGATACTTTAACGTAAAGTTACAGAGGTTAGGTTTAAGGAACAGAAACATGGTGAAGACAAACCTTAATATGACTCTGAGTTCACTCGGTTTGGTGCGTTTCGTAGGACAAAGTACAAACAGTGCAAGAACAGCCTGAGAGTTGGTGTCACTGCACAGCCCCGTTGCCAGAAGAAACTATTAACATTATACTATGTTACTGCAAACCACTGATACATTACATCTGTAAGATTTGTATATAAAAGTTTCAAGCTGCTGACCACCGTTTGAGACCAGCCGAGAGCAAGTCTGAACACGCAGCCAGTGTACAGAGGCTAAGACAGGTGTGTCTCTCCTCCAGGTACCTGTGGGGCGTCTAGCAGCAGCCTTCTGACCCAGCTGGATGCGGGGCAGAGAGGACTGACTGATACCAGTGTACAAAATATTGGAAATATACTCCTTAAACTGTGTGTTAATACGTGATGTGGTAGCTGGGCATTCATCCACAGTGGGACTCTGATTAAGGAGTTGACACAAAGGCAGAGAGCGGTTTGTTAGCTTTATGCAGGCACTTCAGAGAAGGGTACAAAGGTACATGGACATATGCGTATGTGTGGTCTCTGAAATACAAACAGAAATATACATATATATATATACAAAACCATGTATGGTTTCATAAATGTCTGTAATTTACTAAACTTAACTAAATAACAACTTTATGCATCCCACAGGTACATTAATCATACATTTATCATTTAGACACAGCACTACCGTATAAATGTGTAACAGTCACATAAGTTAGCTGCATTTCACTTCTGACATCATTCCAAGGCAGTAGGTTAGCTTAACAGGCCCTAACAAGCAGAAACGTTAGCTTGCTAAACACAAAGAAATTATCTCCAGCCATGTCAATATTCCTAACATAAAACAACAAGACGGACGTGTGAAGCATAAATAACTGAAAGGAAATAACTTAGAAGATGTGCTTACATCCGTCACGAACGCACACTGTATGTCCTCACTCCTTCCCCTGCCTGCAGCATGTGGCACTGAGCTAACTATGCAAGCAATAGCTCCTCCTACCGGCCACACAGAGGGCAGCAACTAACACTCCTGAGGGAATTCTGCACACAGAGAGTTACGGTAGTTTAAACAGGAGGAGATGAAAGTGTGAGTGACTCTCTGCAGCTCTCTGAGGGAGAGAAATGGCTTGATTTTGGAAATGGGCCAAGCTGGAAAAAGATGGCTTTTACTACTGCATTTATTTGTTTGTCAAAAGGCGGAGTCAAATATCACGGCAAGATTTTAGACATGGGGCTGAACATCGCTGGAGAGGCTGCTGAGCTGGTCAGAAATCCCTCGGATGGCATCTGAGAGGACGAAGATGACAACTTCTGATCCTACCTCATTGAGGCTGTATATAAGACTGACAAAACTGGACCTGTTGTCAGGTTTTAGAGGGTGAGACAGTTGTGTGTCGTCAGGTTTTAGAGGGTGAGACAGCTGTGTGTCGTCAGCACAGGAGTGTTTTATTTTCTGGTAATTTGGCCGAGAGAAAGCATGTACAACGAAAAGAGACTGGGACCTAAGATACAGCCTTGAGGAACCCCACAGGAAAGAGCGGCTGTAGAACTAAACTACATAGGACACATCAGAGGCACACGTATGAATGAATGAATGAATGAATCAATCAATCAATCAATCAATGACTCGTTAATCTTTGTGTCTGGTTGTTTCAACATGGCGCACACTGATGTATTGAAACATACATGTACAAGATAAAGAGTGTGGGAGGACAAACAGGAGACAGGACATCCAGCTTCTGCTGATGACTGTTTTTCTCTTAGTTTTCTCCAGTAAATTTCAGGCTCCAGACTCCAGCGACGGCCAGTAACCATTAACCTCTGAAACAGCGTCTCCTGTCACAGTCGTGATGAAACCTCCAACATGACTGTTCTCATGCCACACACTCTGGATCATCTCAAAAACCCTCAGACAGTGTCCTGCTGCAGACGTTACGTCATCATGCTGTGCCCTTTGATGCTCATTTGTGTGTGTGTGTGTGTGTGTGTGTGTGTGTGTGTGTGTGTGTGTGTGTGTGTGTGTGCAGTTTTGTGGGCACATGACGTTGTCCCATGTGAAATCCTCCATGCGGTCACGTGTTGATCAGCTCAGAGAAATGCTCTCAGCCTGATTAAAGCCGCCATAGACGGACGGACGGCTGCAGGCTTGACACTGTGTGCAGGTTGCTCCTGAACATCGCAGACGCTCACTGAGAAGTTGTGATGATGAGGAGCACGAGAGGAAGAGTGATTTTATAAAAGTTGTTGTAATTTTGGGGTGTATTGTTTTTCTGCAGCTGACTGAGGTCATGAAGCTCCAGTGTTTCCAGTCTGATTCAAATTCTTCCTTCACTGCTCTGAGATCAGCTGCGATTGGGTCTAACATGTTTTCCCAATATGAAATATTAATCTGTCTGTTTTCCAGTTTTCCACCGCGCTCTGATGAGCGAGTCGAAGAATTTAAGTGACATGTTTTTGGTGATTTCAGTCCTCGTCTGAACTCAAAACATGGTCCCAATTATTTCCCCTCACGCAAGCTGATTGTCAGAGTATATGATATCTAAACATGGCTGAATGGAAAGAGCCTCGTTCTGGTAAACATTTTAAAAGCTTGTCCAGTGTGCGTGCTGAGCTTTATGAACGGCTTCAGACTCACGTAATGTGGTCCGCCTGTTTTAATTTCATCAGCTTTTGTTTTACAGTATTTAAAGATCCATGATCCTAAAGTCAACACAAGCAGAGCCGCACAAACTCCTAAAAAGGAGGTTTGGAAACATTTTCTCATCCTCACGCTGACTGACAGATTTCTTGATGCAGACACTAACATATTGAATCATGTGCTGAGTTTTTAAAGACTTGTTTAAATTAGTAATGTTTGAAAGGAAACCCTGAATTTTGGGGTTTTCACTCCAACTATTATCCTTATAAAGAAACTATGTAAACAAACTAAACAACCCAAAGTTAAGGCTCAAAGCAGCCTTTTGATTCTTTTTGTAAATCACCGTTAACACTGAGACAAGTGCAGCCAGCTCGTGACGGCTGCTCTGAGGTGCACACGTTTTGGACACAAACAGATAAAAGACAAAATGAAGGCAGTTTGGAGATGAGCCCAAAGCGCCCGGCGTGCAGGAGGGTCAGCGGGGACGAAAATGTGGTTTGAGTCTAAAGAATATTCATTTTGTTGGCCAACGTTAGCGGCTGTGAAATCGAAGCTACTGCAGGATGATTTATTGGCTGCATGTGCCACAGTTTGTGAGGCGGCTGGCGCTGAAGGAAACAGATCGCTGGTCTGAATCGATTCAGTTTGATGCTGTGATCAGTGGTTTCAGTGCTGGACGTCGACACGGCGCTCTGAGCTTCAGCTTTTACTGCGTCAGTCTGCTGAGCTGCGACTGTTTGGTTCATTAATACGAAACCAAAATCATGCAAATGTTTTCCTCATCATATTTCTGACTTTCTCTTCATGAAAATACATCGATTCAATTTGAATAAAATGATTTTCCTTGAAGCTGGAATATTATTAACAGTCAGTGAGAATTTTCCAGATCTTATCACAAAGAGGTCGACGATGACTCCAAATGACAAAGACGCAACATATGGAAACTCAATACTGTCGAGAAACAAATGAAAAAAACATATGAAAAGTTGTAAATGATAAAAATACTCACCTGAATTTGTAATTATGGGGAGTTAAGTTATAATTTTGTGCAGGACTTTGAGACTGGTGTTCGCATCCTGAGTGCGACACGTGGTTAAATAAGCGCAGCAGGTTTCAGTGTAATATTGATTCAAACTCGCTTTGTTCTTCCTCACTCTTTACTTTATTCTACGGCAGTTGCCGGGACAACCGGTCTCACTCTGAAGTCATCAAGTATTGGTGTTTGGTCGGTGACTTCTGGTGTCAGAGAAAAAAAGCCGTCCTTTCAAGTTGTTTTGATACGGGGTCCGTCGCTGTTAATGTTTAAACGGCCTCAGAGGGAAACACTGTGGGACAACAACACAAGTTGCGGAGGCAAAAGTCCAAGGAAGCCGGTGTTCACTTACTGTAAGATTATAAGGCCAAACCCTGTTCTTTTTTCCTAAACCCAACCATGTGTGTGTGTTGGCTAACCTTAACCATGTGGAAAAAAACCTCAGTTGGCAGTGTTGTACCGTCATAGTGCTTTTATTTTGAAAGAGACTGTATCAAACTGTACATTTCCTGTGAAAACAGAAGTGTATTTTGAAAACAGACAATGCATGTAACAGGCTGAAGTTGACACGGCGTCCCAGAACGTCAACAACCAACACACCCAGGGTACCTTGGACGCCATATGTGGACGTGGAAAGTCCATGACCAAACGTGGACATGTGACGAGTTTGTCACCTTTCTCAATACACAGTCATTTACTCGCCGTCACATCCACACTGTGACGAGGTCACAGTGTGGATGTGACGGCCTGGAGCGTCAACAAAGGTGCCTCTGTATGTCGCTGTCTGGAGCTTTGAAGAAGTGAGGGGTGAATCTGACTGAGAACCTGAGGCCAGTGCTGCGGCAGAAACCTGTCAATCATAAGTTAATCATGCCCTAAAGCATATCCTGCTTTATCGTCTTTTTTAATCCAGATGAGACCAAAGTTTACTAAATGAACGTCATGATGTGTTGAAGAAGAACTGAAACTAGAGAGTGAAATTCACTGAGTTAACAAGACAAGTCAGAGGTCGGGTCATTTTCTCGTAGTCCTCTGTACTGTCGCACTTCTTTCTGCAGCTGGTGGAGTCGCCCCCTGCTGGCCATCAGGGAGAACACAGGTTTAAGACACTTTTCAGAGCAGGTGAGATCACCTTTTCACTCTCTGTGAACTTTGAGAGATGCATTCATGAAAAACATTTTGTTTTGTCTCTAAAACATAATTTCTGAGTTTCATTAGTGAACTCATTTATATCTGTCATGTGCTCCTCTCTGTGACATCACAGTATGAAGAATAACACTGGCCTGTAGGTGTCAGCTGATTACAGTCAGAGTCGAAACAACAACACAGATTCAGTCAGCCGTGACCTCTGAGTGACCTCTGTGTAGGAGGGGCGGAGGCAGAGAGGAGAGATATATGAGCAGAGGAGGAAAGGAAGGAAAACAGACAGAGGAGAGACAGAGAGAGAACAGAGAGAATAACAGGGCAGAGGAGGAGGGAGCGCTCGTTTTCCCTCCTCTCCCTCCGTCGAGCTTCATAAACCTATACCAGCCCTGTGAGGAGGAGGAGGAGGAGGAGGAGGAGGAGAGGGGGCAGTCTTGTCCTTCGTCCAGCCTGGACCGTACAGAGACTTCAGTCTGCAGACGTTCACACAGAGACCAGACACAGAGACCAGACGGAGGCCAGCAGCATGAACGACATTAAACTGGCTCTGCTGGGGAGTCAGGGGGCTGGGAAATCAGGTGAGAGGCTGCAGAGGAGGTTCATTTATCTCACAACAGATTCTACTGAGAGAATAAACCTGTTTACTGTTTCTCTTTTTCTGTCATAGTGTTTTAAAGTGATGATAATTTATGGTGCAGAATGAATCCACTCACTATCTGCATTCACTCAGATACTGCTTTGATACTTTGCTTGAATGTTTCCATTTATGCTTCTTTATACTCTGGACGTCTGCAGATTTATATTGTTTATAGGCTATAAAATATAAATCAACAAAAACATTCTGATGTTTGTTTGTAGATGAAACAAACAGTTTGTAAAGTCAAGAAAAAGAATATATTCTGCATCATGTGTACTTTGACTGTCAGTGCTTTAAGTGTATTTTAGTGTTGATATTTTTGAACCTTTACTTAAGTACAATTTTAAATGCAGGACTTTTACTTTCATCAGAATTCGGTTACTTTTAAGAAATGAGTTCTTCTTCCAGAGATAAATAAATCACAGTTTTAGGCTCCAGAAGCTTTTTCATTCAGCACATTAAAACAGTTTCAGACTCGTTGACATTTATTTGAGTAAAAATACCTGAACAGGTGGTGAATAAGTGAAGCTGACTGTCAGAAAACTCTTCAAATAACTTTCATATAACATCTTAATGATGAGTTTCCTGTTGAACAGAACCTGAAAAGCTGGCGGGCGTCACACGTCAGGGCCCCAACTAACAATTAGATTATTATAATTACTGATAAATTATATTATTTTATACATATATTTAATTTACAACAATGTGAAAGTGTGTGTGAATGGGTGAACGTGACGTGGTGTAAAAGTTCTCTGAGTGGTCGGCAGACGTGGAAGGATCTGTACAGGTGCAGTTCATTTACCTGTGTCTTAACTTCACACTTTAAAACTGATCCCATGCAGCAGGTTTTATTCTCTGACATTCCTCGTCCTCACTCCTCATCATCAGCTCTGCCTGTCACACCTGCTGCTATACATTTCTTTTCTCCAGACACCTGTCCGTCACCTCTCTGCTCCCGTCATTTCCATCTCTCTGGACTCTGGATTTTGTTTTCGGAGCCTCTGATTATTGGTGAAGCGTTCAGACTCAGTCCTAAGTGCTGCGTCATAGACAGCTGGACCTGCTTTAGTTTCATGAAGACGTGTCACGTCTCATCCACGAGGCTTCCCTAGCTCTGCAGGATTGAACCTCTGTGTGGGTGTGAACCCTGACAGAGTCACTGAGGTCACCTGTGAGTCACTGACCCACCTGTCCATCATGTGTGTCGTCAGGGTCAGATGGGTCCAGGTGAGAGCTGTTCAGAATGATCCTGAGTCTCAAACTAAAACGCAGGTGGTTTGAAATGTGTTTTAATAATAGCTCTAAATCTATTTATCATGTAAATATAATAACTTGTACTATCAGTGATTTAAGTCAGTGGGTAAACTTTTGTTCTTGATCTCATTGAAAGATCAACCACAGACCTTTTCATGGGCATTGTTGCCCACAGAGCAGGCGTGTTAGACACTTAGTGCAGCTGAGCAGTGGACTTCCTGTTTAACGCTCCACTTACTTGAGTGGTGATTAAATATTTAAATCATGACGTCTCTTTCCCAATGTAAGTCTCTGGGAAAAAGTGTATTTGGGCCCACGGGGCACCTGACAGAAGTTAATATGCCACTGTTTGGCCACCACAGAAACTGTCTCCAAAGCCCAGCGCTCCTCCTGCAGGCCTGGGTTCATTTATAGACACTGTGTACGCACAAAGCGAGGCCTGAAAGAGGTGTACGCCACTTCACACAGAAGTTGTGATCTATAAAAACAGACTTGATGGGAAAAACTTTGACCCACGCCGACCAACGGTGAGGTTGAAGCCTGACTGTGGAAATTATAGAATATGTTTTGGTACATGCCATTTTTGGCTGATTTTCAGGTTAAAACACTGGAGCTTTTACTTTCACTGGCCTTTGGTTTCATGTTACATAACTGGCTCCATTCACTGAGACTGAACTGAAATAAAGACATTATTAATGCCTTCAGAGAGTCTCTGCCTTTGTTAGAGTAAAGCTAATCTGTCACAGTGCTGATTTCTGGTTGGTAAACAGGTCGTACACTGAGGAGTCGGTCCCTTCAGCTGAGCTTCAGTTCCTGCTGCTGGTTTGGTTTATGTTGTAATGAAGCTGTTTCCTGTGGCTGAGCTGTACTGCACCAACATTTGGAGCCACTCACTCTGTTCACATTAGTAATATCTGAAAAAGATCCGTGTTTGAGGCTGAAAACTCCAGCAGCTTATTTTGCAGCAGTTGATGTGATCGTACGTTAAATCTGCACCGTGAGGCACATTCCACATTTTATTTTTAACCTGCAGTGAAAACTGTTGTTGATGCAGAGGAGGTGTTTGTGTTTCACTGTTCAGTCTCTGAGCTCCTGGTTCGGACTGACCGTCTCTGAGCTCCTGGTTCGGAATGACCGTCTCTGTACTCCTGGTTCGGACTGACCTTCTCTGAGCTCCTGGTTCGGACTGACCATCTCTGTGACTGACCATCTCTGTGCTCCTGGTTTGGACCGACCGTCTCTGTGCTCCTGGTTCGGACTGACCTTCTCTGAGCTCCTGGTTCAGACTGACCGTCTCTGAGCTCCTGGTACGGACTGACCGTCTCTGTGACTGACCATCTCTGTGCTCCTGGTTCGGACTGACCGTCTCTGAGCTCCTGGTACGGACTGACCGTCTCTGTGACTGACCATCTCTGTGCTCCTGGTTCGGACTGACCGTCTCTGTGCTCCTGGTTTGGACCGACCGTCTCTGTGCTCCTGGTTCGGCCTGACCGACTCTGAGCTCCTGGTTCGGACTGACCGTCTCTGTGCTCCTGGTTCGGACTGACCGTTTCTGAGCTCCTGGTTCGGACTGACCGTCTCTGTGACTGACCGTCTCTGTGCTCCTGGTTCGGACTAACCGTCTCTGTGCTCCTGGTTCAAACTGATCGTTTCTGTGCTCCTGGTTCGGACTGACCGTTTCTGAGCTCCTGGTTCGGACTGACCGTCTCTGTGCTCCTGGTTCGGACTGACCGTCTCTGTGCTCCTGGTTCGGACTGACCATCTCTGTGTTCCTGGTTCGGACTGACCGTCTCTGTGACTGACCGTCTCTGTGCTCCTGGTTCGGACTGACCGTCTCTGTGTTCCTGGTTCGGACTGACCATCTCTCTGCTCCTGGTTCGGACTGACCGTCTCTGTGCTCCTGGTTCGGACTGACCGTCTCTGTGACTGACCATCTCTGTGCTCCTGATTCGGACTGACCGTCTCTGTGCTCCTGGTTCGGCCTGACCAACTCTGAGCTCCTGGTTCGGACTGACCGTCTCTGTGCTCCTGGTTCGGACTGACCGTTTCTGAGCTCCTGGTTCGGACTGGCCGTCTCTGTGACTGACCGTCTCTGTGCTCCTGGTTCGGCCTGACCAACTCTGAGCTCCTGGTTCGGACTGACTGTTTCTGTGCTCCTGGTTCGGACTGACCGTTTCTGAGCTCCTGGTTCGGACTGGCCATCTCTGTGACTGACCGTCTCTGTGCTCCTGGTTCGGACTGACCGTCTCTGTGCTCCTGGTTCGGACTGACTGTTTCTGTGCTCCTGGTTCGGACTGACCATTTCTGAGCTCCTGGTTCGGACTGACCGTCTCTGTGCTCCTGGTTCGGACTGACCGTTTCTGAGCTCCTGGTTCGGACTGACCGTCTCTGTGCTCCTGGTTCGGACTGACCGTCTCTGAGCTCCTGGTTCAGACTGACCGTCTCTGTGTTCCTGGTTCGGACTGACCGTCTCTGTGCTCCTGGTTCGGACTGACCGTCTCTGAGCTCCTGGTTCCGACTGACCGTCTCTGTGCTCCTGGTTCGGACTGACCGTCTCTGTGACTGACCGTCTCTGTGCTCCTGGTTCGGACTGACCATCTCTCTGCTCCTGGTTCGGACTGACCGTCTCTGTGTTCCTGGTTCGGACTGACCGTCTCTGTGACTGACCATCTCTGTGCTCCTGATTCGGACTGACCGTCTCTGTGCTCCTGGTTCGGCCTGACCGACTCTGAGCTCCTGGTTCGGACTGACCGTCTCTGTGCTCCTGGTTCGGACTGACCGTTTCTGAGCTCCTGGTTCGGACTGGCCGTCTCTGTGACTGACCGTCTCTGTGCTCCTGGTTCGGACTGACCGTCTCTGTGCTCCTGGTTCGGACTGACTGTTTCTGTGCTCCTGGTTCGGACTGACCGTTTCTGAGCTCCTGGTTCGGACTGACCATCTCTGAGCTCCTGGTTCGGACTGACCGTCTCTGTGTTCCTGGTTCGGACTGACCGTCTCTGTGCTCCTGGTTCGGACTGACCTTCTCTGAGCTCCTGGTTGAGACTGACCGTCTCTGTGACTGACCTTCTCTGTGCTCCTGGTTCGGACTGACCGTCTCTGAGCTGCATTCAAGCTTCATAACACAACAGGATGTTTCTGTTCTGGCTGCCTGGTAGTGAAGCAGAGCTGTTACTGTGGACGTTGTGTGTGTGTGTGTGTGTGTGTGTGTGTGTGTGTGTCCATTTATTAAGTTTTTCTGCTCGTTCCTTTAAATGCATGTGTCTCATTGTCTTGTTTTGTTCTCTTAATTAACTGTTAATGTAAAAAGGAAGCAGAAGAACTGCTGCTGTGACTTTAAGTTTGCATTTTCCAGAATGTAATAATAATAATAATAATAATAATAATACATTTTGTTTATAATGCCCTTTTCATCAAAAGATCTCAAAGTGCTACAGGTTAAAAACAAAGAAAGATTTAAAAAAAAAGAATGTTTGTGATGGATTGGAGGATGATTGATAGAGTGAGAGTGAAATATGGACCTGCTGCAGGCTTTGATTTTCAGATTGAAAAAGAAATACATAAAAGTTTCCCCCTGCACCTTTAGCCGCACTGTTTGGGCTGGTTGTCTTAGGTAGACTGAAGGACAGGTATGAATACAATAACGTTTATTTGTTTAAGAAGGGACAGTGTACAGCAATAAACATTCCTTTTAAAGAGAAGAAAAAAGAAAATGTAGATGCACCCAACTGCAGCCAGGGGCTGATTTACATTGGTAGTCCCCCCAGTGAAGCTCAGGTCATCTCTCTGTCCACACAGTCTGAGAAGCTCCCAGTGTTTGATTTGTGACTGAATGAATCAGGTCATGTTTTACATTTGGAGAAAATCAGACGTCGAACAAAGACAAACTCGTTAAGAAAATCTGGCAACAGCTTGTTAGTTTGATTGAAGAATTAAAGTGAATGGCTGATGGTTTCACAGGTGAAGTGTGTCATTATATCACATGTCAGGACTCTGGAACCTGTGGGATAATTTATGTGTCTTCTTTTATCCTTTTCTGTCTTAAATTTTGCTTTGTGTTTTTTCTGTTGCTGTGTTTCTTTACACTGCTTTGCAAAAATCACTAAACACACGTTTGAAAATTAAATAAAATTCAGACCGACTCTAAGAAGCAGAAACAGAAACAGTCATTATGTTTCTCACTCAGAGTGATCTGCAGACAGACGCAAAACACACCGACCTGTTTGTTGCCTTCCAAACCTTTTATACCTGCTGTCACCTGCCGTCTGCGGCCAATCAGGGAGGATCTCTAGATTAATAATCTGTGACCCAGGTGGAATCAATCCATCCTCATTAAGAGCTGAATAGTTTTCTTTGACAAAAAATACTGATCAAATATTCCTCTGTCTTTCCAGAGGTAAAATCAAACAAACATAATGTTAGTGAAGCTGATAAACAAGTAAACTTTTCCTTCTTTGCAACAAACAAACATTACAGCAGAATAAAATAGACCCACAGACACATTTTAAAGGAAAGGTGCATTTCTTTATCTTTTTTAACAAAATGTTTTTTCAAATTTGAATTATACAGTCACTATTCAGAGTTCAGTAAATAAACATACAAATGATAAATCATGAAAACGTGTAAAAAAAAGCTCCAAAAAATAACTTAATGGAATAAAATAAACAAAAATAAAAATACAGTAAAATAAACAGATCAGTTTGGGCCAATTTATAATTAAATCAGTGCAGCACTTTTGGTAATCTGAAATAATTACAGGAGCCTGAAGTTTTAAAAACGTGTTTGTCTTTTTGTGGAGTTTGCTTTTTTGTTTTCATGGACCTGTCCTGTTGGCTGGGACGCAGCTGTTTGGGCCAAGATAAAGTTCCCATGCTTTGCCCCCAATAAATAAGAAGATATGCAGCAAGTAAACTTTTCTCTTATCTACAGCTCCATCAGGGATTGCTCCCAAAATATAACACACTGGGTCTAATGATGTTCAACATGGCCAGGGTTACACTCGTTACTTCACCTCCCACTGAATATCAGTCACAAGTCTGGTGAACACAGAGTCAAACACCTGAGAAAACTCTTGATAACTGAAGTCACTGGAGACCACTGAGACTTTGACTAAACTGAGTTCTGTCAGAGTTTGTAAACTGATGTTTTGATGTAGTTCAGCTGTTTTTGTGACCGACTTCACTTCATCAAGAATGTCCTCCCTTTCTAGATTCTTCACTTAGTGAATCACTGATGTACACATGGTTACTGAGGTACTCCTTTAACACAAGTGAACGAGTGTTTCTCAGACATCAAAACTTGTATAAATGTTGATCATCTGAGAGAGAGGGAATGTGCACCTTCCTCTCAGTGTACCAACATTGACTTAAGGAAATTACATTTTGGGATGGAGACAGTACGCTCCGTATGCCAGCATGCATGAGTAGCTTTTTAGGCCATATCCATATTTGTGTGTCTCTTACTGTAACCTCTGTACAGCCTCTGTACAACCTCTGTATAACCTCTGTATTACCCAGTCAGAGACCCGTGACCACAGCTTGAGCCCGTAATAGAAACTGATTGTCTGTGGGACCAAAACTCGTGTGTTTTATGTGTAGCTGTGAGTGTGGAGGCGAAGCACAGGAGGAAATAAATCCATTCATCGTGCCAAATATGCTCACAGACCTTCCAGCAAAGCCAAACAGCCTCTTTCATGAGAGGCTACAGTTTCAGCGCTGCAGTCTGAGAGGCTGCTGCACAGCGCTGCGCCTGCAGGAGTGAATGAAGGGTCATTTAACCCTCGCTGCTGCCACCTGTGAGAGATGAGAGTGTTACGATGCCGTGACTCATTCTGTCTGTTTCCTCCAGCTGTCCTCGTACGCTTCCTGACCAGACGCTTCATCGGTGAATATGCCTCTAATGCCAGTAAGTGTTTCCACATCTGCTGACAGTGGAGTGTGATGAGAGTTTTTGGTCCTGCAGAGTTTATCTCCATACGTCAGGGATGATGTTATCTCATCACTTAGTGGTGCTGTAATTTCACCTAAGCATTCATAAGATTAATGATCCAGAATATAATTACAGCTGTGAAAAGATTTAAACAGTAAATTACATATTTCAGCTTCTTGTGGTGCACGTCTGTCTCTCTTTCATGATTTTATCTAATTAAAGCATAACACTGAGGCAGTCAACCAGCACTTGGGCAGTGATTTTCACCAATGATAAAAGCTGTCCTTTCACATCGGCAGGACACACAGCCATCTCCCGTTATTGTTTAATGGTGCCCGGTGGTTGTTGGCTAAACGTAACCATGTGTGTGTGTTGGCTAAACGTAACCACGTGTGTGTGTTGGCTAAACGTAACCACGTGTGTGTGTTGGCTAAACGTAACCACGTGTGTACGTTGGCTAAACGTAACCACGTGTGTACGTTGGCTAAACGTAACCACGTGTGTGTGTTGGCTAAACGTAACCACGTGTGTGTGTTGGCTAAACGTAACCACGTGTGTACGTTGGCTAAACGTAACCACGTGTGTGTGTTGGCTAAACGTAACCACGTGTGTGTGTGTTGGCTAAACGTAACCACGCAGTGTATGCGTTGGCTAAACGTAACCACGTGTATGTGTTGGCTAAACGTAACCACGCGTGTGTGTGTTATTAACGTAACCACGTGTGTACGTTGGCTAAACGTAACCACGTGTGTGTGTTGGCTAAACGTAACCACGTGTGTACGTTGGCTAAACGTAACCACGTGTGTGTGTTGGCTAAACGTAACCACGTGTGTGTGTTGGCTAAACGTAACCACGTGTGTACGTTGGCTAAACGTAACCACGTGTGTGTGTTGGCTAAACGTAACCACGTGTGTGTGTGTTGGCTAAACGTAACCACGTGTGTACGTTGGCTAAACGTAACCATGTGTGTGTGTTGGCTAAACGTAACCATGTGTGGGTGTTGGCTAAACGTAACCACGTGTGTACGTTGGCTAAACGTAACCACGTGTGTGTGTTGGCTAAACGTAACCACGTGTGTACGTTGGCTAAACGTAACCATGTGTGGGTGTTGGCTAAACGTAACCATGTGTGTGTGTGTGTTGGCTAAACTGAACCACGTGTGTGTGTATTGGCTAAACGTAACCACGTGTGTGTGTTGGCTAAATGTAACCATGTGTGGGTGTTGGCTAAACTTAACCACGTGTGTGTGTGTTGGCTAAATGTAACCACGTGTGTGTGTGTTGGCTAAACGTAACCATGTGTGTGTGTTGGCTAAACGTAACCACGTGTGTGTGTGTTGGCTAAACGTAACCACGTGTGTGTGTTGGCTAAACTTAACCACGTGTGTGTGTGTTGGCTGAACTTAACCATGTGTGTGGTTGACACGGCGTCCCAGAACGTCAACAACCAACACACCCAGGGTACCTTGGACGCCATATGTGGACGAGGAAAGTCCATGACCAAACGTGGACATGTGACGAGTTTGTCACCGTTCTCAATACACAGTCATTTACTCAATGCTAATACAAAATATTGATCAGTTCAGCTCTGCAAAATAAACTGAGTCAAACTTTAGAGACGGGAGTGAAAAAGGTCTCAACAAAACACATGGCAGAAGCAAATCAACTTGCGAAATGCAAAATATACAGAGAGATTTATATTTTACACCATCAGTCAGTATTTTATCAGTGTTATTAATTTATGTTTCTGTTTCTGATCCCTGTCACAGACTCTCTGTACCATAAAAGGCTGTCGATTGACGGCAGGCAGCTGAATCTGGAGGTGTTTGACCCCTGCTCTCAGGTACAACTCATCACTAACACACTTACTAACTGATCCAAACATTCAGATGCTTAACTGTAGTTTTTCAGAACATTTACTGAGAAAAGCAGAGCAGCAGTAGAATAAAAACTTTCCTGTTTATGTTTTTGGTTTCCTCCTACGTTTCAGCCATGAGCTGTCCATCCATATGGAAGTTACATTTCATACTCCAGCATTTTATTTGACTTATGACAGTCATTAGCTTCAGGTACGGCAAAGTCACTGCTGCAAAAACATGTCAATAAATCATCAGAAAACCAAAATGTCACAAACAGAAACTCTCCTGTTTTTAGCTTTATGTTTAAATGTATATTCAGAGGTTGGAAAAGTTTTTGAAGCTGAAGCAGGAAAGATGTTTGTGGATCGATCAAAGATCTTTCAGCTGAGGTGAAAATATGATCATTATTAAAGTATTTTACTGTACAACACTACAGTCATGTCAGTTTTCAGTCCCTGACCTTGAATGAATCCCACTCAGACAGTAACCTCTGTGTTGGCACATGTACAATCTGTACGGCACGTTAAAGTTAAACCCAGCAGGTTTATGAGAGTGTCCTGAGGCGACGTGTATCTTTGAAGAACAGATCCATATAACCTGCGTACCTCTCCTTCAGCTGGACCAAAGAGGTGAGAGGCCTTTTACTGCACAGTTTGTATTTTATTGGAAAACTCAGCAGAACAAGAGACGCTCACTGTCTTTGCCGGTTACACTCACTGTAAAGCCGTCCTTTCATGAGTCGACGTCCTGACCTGCACTGCAGAAAGAAACCATGGTCAGTAAAGAGAAAGGGATAAGTGAGTTTTTACAGACGTGTCCTCGGGCTTCGTGTGTCTTTCCTACGCTGTTTATTTCTCCTCAAGGTCACTCAGACGTCCTCCCCTTGCTCTGCAGCTGCTGTTGGTCACAGTAGATATAGCTCTGACAGAAGGACAACAGTAACACACAGTGGTGTATTTATAGGATCAGGTGTAATGAGGACTGTGAGAAATCCCATCGTGAATAACTTTCTAAAATGTCATTAATGAAACATAAATACAGCTCGACCTGACAAAGAGTCCGTATATGAGAAAGTAACGAATGAGACGGAGATGAAGTCTGTTATTTTCTACATCAGGACACATTGCTGTGACGTGTCGTGACAATCTGCCACTGAAAACATGCAATTTGTGTTAAAACTGTTCCACTGTCATCAGTTGAGTTCTTACAGCTATTTTAGATTTACTTTTAGTCTTGAGAAAAAAAATGTTTATTAGTTTTAGTCACATTTTAGTCATTGTTATCATTCATAGTTTTAGTTGACGAAAATTCAAAACATTTTAGTCAACTTTTAGTCATGATTAATAATAATTAATAATTCATGTGTCAGAAATAAGAATCAAGGTGAATCAAGGCATACAAATTTCATTTAGACAAATAATGTATGCAGACTTCCAAACTGTCATGTCTCCAGCAGTGTTTGACAGGTTTAAGGGCTGATTTACGAGCACAAAATCATAAAAAATTTGATTCAATGTTGTAAAGTAAAGAAATCTGAAAACTTCCAAGGGTTGTGAAGACTTTATAGGCACTGTATATACTGTGATATAAATGAGTACAGAAAAAGACACATTTTACTCGTATGATACTCATAGTCATAAAAAGTACATTATCTGTATTGGCATACTTGGCTTAACCCTGTTGTATATAATACCTTACATTTGGAACTTTACACAGTTTGTTTTTCTTTGAGTCAAATAAATTAATGTGATATTTTGGGGTCAAGTCAAATTGAGTTTTATTTAATCAAACCAGAGCTGACAGGGACCGAAACTACTAAACTGTCAATGAACCAATGATGTCTGTCGATCTGAAGCTGTTAATTAGTTAATATCCACTAAAAGTAAAGAACATTTACTTCGACTAATTCCCTCTGGTTGAATCTGTCCCAGTAAAAACAAGTAAATGGACCTGCACTCGTACAGCTCCTTTCTAGTCTTCATACCACTCAAAGCCCTTTTACATTACATGTCACATTCACCCATTCACAGTCACACACTACCAAAATAAAGTCATGTGTTGTCCTTGGCAGAGCTCAGAGGCCAGGTGTATCCTGGAGGAGCCGGTGGACTGGGCAGATGGCTTCGTGGTGGTGTACAACATCAGCGACCGCACTTCCTTCATCAACGCCAAGAACATCCTGCAGCAGATCAAAGAGGCGCGCATGGACAACTGCAAAGGGTCAGAAACACAGTGAGGTTATTTCATTATAACGTGGAGACAAAATGACGGGGTGCCGCGGATGGGTTGCAGGAAACTGAGATGTGGTGGATCAGAGCAGCTGTTGGCCTCTCATTACAAACTCTTTACATAAGTTTTGAGGTGTTACAATAAATAACTAACTAAACATGCTGTGACTGAGGGATCGTACTGTGTTAAGACTTAATTTATTTCTGTTAAAACAAAACTTCCTGACTGAGGTCTGTCTTGTTTTCAGCTCGGTATTAAAGACATTTTGAGTTTATCTAAATGGTTTTAAAACAGTGTCTTTAAGTGTTAACTTTCTGTTTAACTCAGCATGAAGTCATTAAGTTACAGTTCAGACATCCAAATAATCAAAACTAAAAGTCAAATGCTTTTATTGATGGGAAATATAATGCTAACAGTTGATTCACAGTCACTGTATCACCTGAACAGGCTGTAAAGACTGCGAGAAAACAGGAGCAGAGTGTCTTTGCTGTGTTTCCTCTGAAGCTGAATGAGGATCTTCATGTTGATCTGAATGTGACAAATGTTGAGAGTCGACTGATGAATGATTGATGACGATCAGTGAGACGATCAAACCTACAGACATTTGGTCTGCAGGAGAAACGCACCAAACATCCATTAGGCTGTCGCTCATGTGCCAAACAGGAAGGAGATTTATTCAGTCAGTGACACATGTGTCCGTATTAATGTAGATGAGTAACTCTAGATGGAGATCAGGACGGGACAGAATGGACTCACCTGTGTTTACGTGTCAAATTTAATTTGATAAAACAGAAACAGAACAATTTTAATGGTGTTTTTAGGAACTAGATTTGGCTCGTTGCTCGTCTTGTTTTGGAAACAGTACTTTAAGGATTTTAACAGTGATGTGTCCTTACTGATGTGTCTCTGTCTCCATATGATCTGTCCTCATTGACATCTGTCTCTGTCTCCAGGGAGACGGAGGTTCCTGTGTGTCTGGTGGGAAACAAACAGGACCTGTGTCATGCCCGACAGGTCCGCGAGGACGAGGGCCGCAGCCTGGCTCAGGAGAACCACTGTCACTTCCAGGAGGTGTCCGCTGCCGAGAGCTACCAGGACATCGCCAACCTCTTCACCCAACTCATCCGACAGGTGATGGAGCACCTCAAGTACAGAGCAGACCGCCGGCGCTACAGCGGCTCCAAGTCCATGGCCAAGCTCATCAACAATGTGTTTGGGAAGAGGAGGAAGTCTGTGTGACGTCCCAGTGAGGTCAGCTGGACGGACTGGGATTACTGCATCTGGAGCCCAGTTAAAGGAAACTGGTCCAGAGGTCTGAAACTGTTTTAGTTTGTCAGTCTGAACAGTGATGTCACGTTCACACTGAGAGCAAAATAAGCGGACGGTGGGACGGATCTGATGGGGTCAAAATTTACAGACAAATATTTGTCTTTTCCACATCTTTGGTTTTTTGTTGCTCTGGTTTCGCCCTCAACATTTTTCTCTACTTTGAGTTTACAGAGATATTTAGAAAGGACTCATGATGTTGTGATCAAAACAAATCAGGTTATTGTTGACGAGAGGGAGCGGTTCCCAGTCTGAGGGGACCCTGAGAAGAGGTCACAGCAGAATGCTCTCCGTTCTCATCCCCAGATGAACAAATACCAACACTTTGATATCGACACCAAAGACACCCTTTAGCATTTTTATAAAACATATGACTGACATTTGAAAACTTGACGCGGAGAGCAAATCCCAGCTGGCACCGGACGTCACTGTGACGTCAGAAAGACGTTGGACTCTTTCGTTGGACAGATGATAAAATTTGGTTGAAATGTAAATCAGGTTGATGATATTTAAGTTATTGAATAACTTTAGAATTTCACGTTATGTGGATGTTTGGTTTTGTTCTTCACACCTTACGACTAAATGTCGTTCTTATACGTCAAGATGACGTCGGCATGAGACGTTTGGAAGATGCTGGATTTTGGCTATGTAACAACACAAAACAACAAAATGTCAGCGTCAACTGTCATCAGTGTTCTACGTCATATTGATGTTGGCATTAGTCGTCCTGACATTGAACTTGACATTACAACCTAAAGCTAACCACATATCAGCATCTAACGATGTTGGTGTCCAGCTGGGTGATGACGTGTAAAGAGTGAGAAAGTCTGCGTCAGTGGACAGGTCAAACAAAACAAGACTTTCACTCAGGAGACCTCAGTTTGTGTCCCACATGAAACTAAAAATCAGTGTTGTTTTAACGTATTGTTATGTAACAAATGTCCATGTTTTAACCCAGATGTGATCTTTTATGGTCTTTTTCCTAACCAAGTAGTTTTGTTGCCTCAGCGTCTCACAAAATTAACCTCATGTTACCAAGTGCTTCAGCTGTGCCTCACACAGAGATGGCATCCTGTGTGATGTCATGCATGGTGTCCTCACACAACACTTTAACTTTAACCATATTCTTTAATGAGAGCTCTGCTCAGGTTGAAGTTTGGTGGAGTGACGCTGGTAATTACATCGTGTCATTAAATTACATGCACCAATAAGAGAAAGAGAAAAAGCTGAATCAAAGCTGTGAAGCTGGGAAGTGTCAGTTAACTCAAGTGTACCTCGGGTGTGTGTGGCCTTTATAACACATGCTACACTTTTTAAATACAAGCAAATATTTTCAAAACTGTGACCTAAAACTGTCAAAATGAAATCTCTAAAAATATCAGAATATCAGATATGAACCATGTAACGTATCAGTGCCAAAGATGACAGCTGACACAGCTGAGCAGGATAATAAATCTTACCGCTGAGGTCTGAAACAGTTTCTATCTGACTGGGTCATCGCTGTAGTTTTACACATGAAACCTCAGACTGGTTTCAGACTGGGAAGTTGTGACTGGCTGTAATCAGTTTCTCCTCCGTCCTTGACGATCAGATAGTGACATGTTTCCTTTAATCATCCCAGTCAGTGGTTTAAGTTATTGGATGTCAGTTTATGTTCATTTTGTGTTTTTTCGTTCATCACCTCTTACCGTCAACAAACCAAGTGACCGGACGTTAAATACAAGAGAAGTTTCCTTTCAGTCCGGAGCTGCGTTGACTCTGTGAGTCTTCAGCACCACATTTCAAAGCTCTGTCCATTTAGACGAACAGTAGAGACATTTTACTGTTTTGTCTTTATTTTACTTTCTGATGCTTTTGATGACATACAGACGGCAAGCTGCGTCAACATGCGTAAACATGGCGCCCACTGCCCAGCTAATGTTAGCCGTGGACACTGTGCACTGCACCTGAGTCCAACACGTTCTCATCAAATACAGCCGCTTTGTCAGTGGGCACACATGTCAAGATATATGAGATATAAAAGATGTGACCCACTGCGTCTTGTTTTGCCACAGTGTTTGTTTATATTCAGTTCCTGTTGATTATAATCTGTTATACTCTCTGTTATATGTTACTCATGACTAAATGTATCATTCACATTAATCTGTCTGATCATGTCTGTAAGCATCTCATCTGATATATATGTGTGTGTGTACATATTAAATGTGACTGTATTTATTTGGTGACTGAAGAAACATCTTGACTTTATAAACCTTATATTTTTGAATAAAAACACAGACACACACAGATGAAGGACGTGAACTGATGTGATGCTGTTGTTCCTCTCTGATCCTGTTACGTCACCACGACGCTGCAGAGACACAACGAACCACCCATGCTGAACATTAAGTTTCTGTACGCAGTGTTTTGTAGACGAATGTTCCTCCTGTAAATGCTGTAAAAACAGAACGTTCCAGAGGAAATTAAAGTCAAACATTGTTTAATAAGAAGCTGCTGCTTTCACTTTGAGCTCAGCTTTAATTAGACGACCGTGAGAGGAAACATTTCTCTAAAGCCTTCCAGGAATTTCCTGTGGAGCTGCTAAAAATAAACTGGTCTGAAGGCAGAAGTGAGAAATGCACCGTTAATGTGCTGAACTGTGTCCTCTGAGACAAAGACATGTCCCTGATAGATCCACCAGAGGGCAGCACAGACACCAGAATCATTGAATGACTTCAGTCCAACAGTCCTGCAGCTCAGGAGGCTGCAACACAGGACACCAGGGGTTTGTCCCCACAGCGCCACCTACTGAACTGAAGGAACACAAAGGTGCAAACAAGACTGTGTTACAACCAAATAGTTTCTGCCAGGTAGTCACGGCTTTAAAGACTTTTTCCATCAAATACTGCTTTGCCTTGTGATTCAGCTCGGTCTAGGTACCATGTCTGAAGGGTCACTGCTGGTTCCAAAGGTACTGTACTGAAAGGGTTTGGTGGAGATGAGGCTTTATTATATGCACTGTTTTAGGATAATATGCCTTTAATCTGAAACAACTACTGTCTGAGGTCTAGAAAAAAACTGCTGATCATATGAACACTTCATACAGACGACAGCTTGAAATCTGTTAAATAAATGTGCGTTTGTGCAGCAGAAGCACTGCAGCCTCCTCATGTCCATCATCATCATCATCATTGTCATCATCGTCATCATCCTCATCATCATCATCATCACAGCAGATGAAGGCTGACTCTCTGCAGGCGTCTTTCTGGACTCAGTAAACGTCACATTAACAGATTTAATTTAATATTTTGCTCATGATGCAGAAACCTTTTTATGTTTCAGCCTTTAAACAAACAAACGACCACTGACTCTTCACAGAGAAGATTTTAGTCTCTCTATAATAAAGATATTTTCTCTCCTTGGCTGCACAGGAAGTCATGCATTTTACATTTGGAGCGGCAGCAGCAGCATTTTGCTTTCAATAGATGGAGGAGCTGCGTCGCTGCAGACTGAACAGGAAGTCACAGAGTGTCCTGCTGAGTCTGACTGACGCACACACACACACACACGCACACACACACACACACGGCTGACATCAGCACTCAGTGACAGCCATGTCAAGAGAATACACATTAAATCAAACAAGAGCCGATAAAATCTCCACATCTTCATCCTCCTCTTCTTCTTGGTCTGAGTTCTGTCAAAGTGATGAGGAGCACAGATGGGGGAGGAGGCCCCTCTGAGCGTGGCCCCGTAGCTTCAGGTCAGCGATCTTATTTGGCCCCTGCGTGGTGGAAGAATTGGTTTTGGCTGGGCCGAGGAAAAGCATCTGAACCGAGGGGACTGGATGCTGCTGGGACAATCAGAAAGGCCATCGATCAGTTCCCCTTAATCTCACAGCTGGTGAGCACATCCCCACTCCAATCTAAAAGTCTGCAGCTTAGTCAGACTGACGGGGGATTGGACGGCTTCCAAGGACTTGAAGCTCCGACTGAAATGGATCCATGGTGGAGCGGCTCGTCTGCAGCATCACGCTCTGCGGCTGAAACTCTGACTGCACAGATAAATACTAGTTAAAGATGTTGAGTCTGCTTCTGCCTGGAAATCTGTTTCTTTCAGATACGAGGAGACAACATGTCGCTGCGGTGAAATAAGAGTTTGATTTAATTTAAATCAGCTAAAAGAGAAAAAGATAGAGGTGGAATGATCCTGACTGAAACATGTTTCCTGCCTGAGATCTGAAGGGAAACATGATGTGAACAGCAGCCGCCTGTAACTCGCTCCAGGGGACATTTTTTATTGCCATGTTCTGTGTATCACGCTGCATGAGTGCACACAGTGATTGCCTGCTGGATGTGAACATACGAGGCTGCGTCTGAAGAGTTTGAGTCCAAAAATGAGACGTCCACTGTGTGAAGAACGTTCTGCGTCCTCTGTTAGACCTCCAGAAGGATTTAAATATATAATCTAATGGTTGTGTTCTGGTTCCCTCAGAATGAGCTGTTTATATTTACACAAGGAGCAGGTCCTCCTCTACAGAGATCACCATGTTGCACCGCCATGTTTCTTCAGTAGCCCAGAATGGACAAACCAAACACTGACTCTAGATAGAGACATTCAGGTTTTTGCATTTTCATGTCAGTCATCATAGTTGGCGACCCCTCTGTGATGGGCAGCATCGTGAAACTTGGACCTGTTTCCTGGTGATAATCAGTTGGTGTGTGTGTTTCTGAGAGGAAGAGACCTCTGAGGATAATTCAGCTCCTCAGCAATCAACATTGAAGGAATTGTAACCAGGAGAAGTTTCAGATGGTTGTAATCTGTAATCCTCACTGACAGACGTCACTAAATCCTCCTGAATCTGACACACTGGACCTTTAAAAAAAAAAAAAAAAAGCGTGGAAACAAATTTCAGTTTAATTTAGAGTTTAGTGAGGGAACACTTAGTGATGAGCTCCATCTGGATTTATGAAACACTCACTGAATGTAAAGCAGTTTTTTTGGTGTTTTATGGAAGGAATCATCTGTAATCTGTTCATATGTTTAATGAGTTGCTGTGGTGGACTCAGCGTCCTGCTGTCTGTCTGTGCACTGCACGCTGCTGTGGAGGACGTCGGCTGCTGAAACTCTGCAGACTGAGTGAACATGATGAAGAGCTCGGTGTCACAGAGAGGCCCTCCCTGAGTCAGAGCATCGCTTCATGTCACAGCAGGTGCAAATAATAAAATGACTGATGGCTGAGTTCCATTTAGCTGTGGAAGGGTCCAGGCTCTCTGCATTGGGACACTGATGAATCCAGTGGAGACAGTCTTAGTGCTGTTAGTAAAACCTGAATCAGAATCTGAAACAGTTTTATCTTCTTAATCACCAACATTAATTCTGGTATTCTGAGTGTTCTGCAAACATCACAGTTCAAAGACAAAAAATCCAAAGAGCAGGACTCAGACGGCAGGTTCACAAAGAGAGGAGTCTTTACTGAGCACAAATACAAGAAGACAAGACAGGCAGTCAACACAACATGGGTGCAGATCATGGGGGGGACGGGGGGGACATGTCGCCCCCAAATTCTGAAAAACACAAATTGTCCCTCCGAATTCTAAATAGCTTAAATGATTGAAATTGAACAAATGTATACAGTAGTCCTATATACTGGGAGAAAGGGAAGATGATGAGGAGAAATGGGAATCCATGAGAGGCGAGAGATGAGAACGTGAGTGGACATAACATGCCTGAGACCCTGAAACTAGAAGTAGCATTAACTAACAGCGAAGCAGTGAAAAGGAGGGTGATGGCTGGCTCCATGTGCTACTGGCTGTTTAAGAGAAATAAACAGTAAAGGTAAGCATATGATTCTCTTTGTAGTGCTTTTTGAATGACTTGGTGATGGTGATGAGCCTCTATGAAATCGTGACATATGCTGGCAATCTCAAGCGACTGATTGTGTCCCCCCCAAACTTGTCATCAGATCTGCACCCATGCGACACAGTGTCAGTATCAGGATGGTTGGACTGAAGCTGAATCTGAAAAACTACAGGCAGGGTCAAAGTCTAGATTAAAGTCAGAAAACAAATATCAAAAACTGCAACTGTGAGGGACACAGCTCAGAGACAGTCTGACAGAGAGTGACTGACAGTGGAGCAGCTGACATACTGAGGAACTGATGAGGAGAGGAGGAACAGGTGAGTGACGACGAGCAGGTGCTTTTACAGCTCACTGAGGTTTGCATGTACAAGTTGCATTAACAGAAACACAGTGTGAAAGGTCAGAGACCTCATATAAAACATAACTAGCTGTAAAATAGAAACAGTTACAACAGAAAACACAAAGTTCTGTACAGTCAGTGCAGGAATGTGTTGAATATAAACCACAAGTATAAAGTCTGTAGAAGATGTGACTGTAGATTCGGTGCTTCGTCTACTGTCTCAGATCCAAACAGGATGCACAACACGGTCTCATTCTGAGGTCGTTGAATACTTGACAGAAAGGTTTTCAGCCATTTTAGAACCATTTCACTGTCTTTAATTCAAACTCCTTCAAAGTCTGTTTGACATCATTTCATTCCTCAGGCCTCTGAACTCCTTCACCTCATTCAATAGAGGAGCACAGAGAGTCTGGGGAGGAGATCCTCTACAGTTTATACTCTGTTGATTTGTCTCAGAATAAACTAGGAAGTAAACTCCAGGAACAGACTTCATGTTTTCAGACAGACAGATGAGAGTAATGCTGAGTGAGAGATTGCATTAAGTTACAGACCAGGAAGTGACATCATGACTCAAACAGACATCATGACTCAAACAGACATCATAATTCAAACAGTTTCTGTGTGAATTCTCTGTTCGAGCAGATTTATTCAGAATCAGCACAAATGTTCGTCGTCATGGAGACGCCGCCCAGCAGACCCGTCTCATTCACATACAGAGGCTGTGAAGAGTCAGATGCAGTAACACTGTGCTCCACTCCCCGAAAAGTTTCTGCTCCCATGTCTGAAGATTTATCACCAAGTTTAAATCTGACAGATCAAAAACTTCCCCGCTGGAGAGCAGCCGTCTGAATCTGACTGTGACTCTGACTCTGAATCTGCAGCCGAGGAACATCACGCCAAAATGTCAGAGAGCGCCAAAGATGCTTTTCAAGATGGGATCCAGGGAAAGACAAAACAGTGCTGTGCGTATACGACAGGCTTTACAACGTCAGGGAGAACAGACATTTGTGAGGATTCGTACACTGAATAAAATGTACAGTTCCAACACTGGCAGCACCTGGTGACTGAAGCATGTGAATAAACACTGAACACATGAAATCAGCTGATCATCTGTCTGTGCTTTAAAACTCAGCACCCACTGTGTCGAGGATCCTGATGTCAGCTGGGATGAAGAACTTCTTAAGTTAAGACTCTGTAGCGCCTCCCAGAGCTCAGGAGCTCAAATTGGCTGAAGAGAGGACGGCAGCTCTCTGCTGAGATTCTTTGCTTTCTTCCACTTCCTTTCTGTAAAGAGTTGGGTCAAGGTTATTTTGTAGCTCACCAAATATCTTACTTTCCATTGTCACAATTATAGAGAGTTTATTCTTGGATGCACAGTTAACATGAGCGTACCTCAAGTCCCCGTCCGGACCAAAATATGGAGCGTGGACTGGTAGCTGGAGAGGTGCCCCTGAGCAAGGCACCAAACCCCCCAACCGCTCGGAGCGCCTGTCATGGGCAGCCCACTCTGACATCTCTCCACTTAGTGCATGTATAGGTCCAGTATGTGCATGTGTGTGTTCGGACCTGTGTGTAATTGACAAACAGAGTGAAAAATTGAATTTCCTCTCAGGGGGAACAGTATATTAAAAAAAAAAAAATCACTACAAACTTCACAAACCTTAAGGTGGATTGATATCTGTGTGTCAGCTCTATGCAGAGCCTGCGTGAGCATTAATACTTGTGCGGTGGTGTGTCTGTGTCACTCTGCGGTTACATCTCCAAAACACTATGATTTAAAACACACCTGAAACACACATTAGACACACCTGAAACACACATTAAACACACCTGAAACACACATTAGACACACCTGAAACACACATTAGACACACCTGAAACACACATTAGACACACCTGAAACACACATTAGACACACCTGAAACACACATTAAACACACTTGAAACACACATTAGACACACCTGAAACACACATTAAACACACCTGAAATGCACAGTAAACACACATTAAACACACATTAAACATGGCTTAATAGAGACAGTTTCAAACACAAATCAGCTTCACTATAACTCACAGCATTCACAGACAAACACTTGTCTTTATCTGGACACATTTTCCACACAAATACAACATGCTAACGTTATTAGCACAAGCCTATGGCATTTTACATTGTATAAATTAGCCTAGCAGCTAGCAGAGATTTGCTCTGCTCATATTTCAGCCAGGATAAATCACACACAGTGTGTGGAGGCTTTATTGTCTTCACAATTTATTGTTTCTTATCTGTGAAATTAAAGTAAATCAAAGCTTTGTTTCCACTGAGGGAAATGGTTTCAGCTCACAGAGACAGACAGGAAGTCTGCGTCACTGTGACACTGTGGAGTTACATCTCTACACGTCAGGCTACAGCGTTGACTTGACGCAGAAGTATAAATTCTGCTTCAGTCTCACGTCCATGAGCTTTTCTTTACATCCCTTTAACCAGGATTAAAATATGTGTGCCTCCTGCACACTGCATGTGGAAGATAAAAACAGTGTAATGACGTGTTGGAGAATGAGTGAAGTTCAGTCTGAATCTAACGCATATAAAAGGCTTCAGAGTCTAAACAACACTGGTTTAGTGTTTCCAGTGTGACACGCAGCAGGAGCAGGAACAGGCTGTGGTTTTAAACCCACAGACTGCAGCGGTTTCCTTCGTCTAACTTGAGCTGGTACTGGATGACATGTGGCTTCATATGTGACAAACAGCCTCCACACAAAACATAGCCTAAATTTGTCTCTGCCCTTTTTCACACAGAGGACACGGCGGTGAGGCGAGCCGCAGCAGATGGCCAAAAAAAGGCCTCCTATTTTCACAGAGTGCTAATTAGAGGCAAACCACAGCTCACCTTTAATGTGAGCCACAGACTGCTCTTAGCACCATTAGCTTAATGGACTCTGTGAGCAGCCTGTAATGTTTAGCCTCAGCGTCGCTCTGGAGTTTAAGCATGTCAGAGGAAAGGACAAGAGGGGTCTGATGCTCCGCCAATCCATTTATCAGCACAGACGAGACCTGAGCCGCCATCACCCAGAGAAACTATTTAATTAGATGCATTAATAATTGAACTAATTAGCTCCCATGTGTCTCCCAAATGAAGAGGGAACCCGCAGCTTCACTCGCACCTCATCAGTTGATTAATTAGTCAGTTGATCGTTAGCTGTCTTGACGGCCTCTATGCGATGAGATGAGAGGGCGGATAATGAGGGAATTGTGGGTCGATGGTGCTGGTTAATTAGTGTGACCTGATCCTGGGGCCATGTTAGAACAGTTGTTTATGCCACAGCGTGTAATGAGCATGATTCACAGCCTCATCATGTGTTTGGCTGCAGCGCTCTGTTTATGGATGCCACCGATGAAAATCACTGTAATGTTCCAATAATCAATCAGCTGGGACTGAAGACATGTCCGTGTGATCGGGTTCACTCTGAATCATCACCTCTCTACACTCGTGTGACTCCTCAGGACAAACTCACAGCAGCTCTTATTCATGCTATCCCTAAAATATTCTTATATCACTACAGACGTCCTGTGGTCGTTCTGTTTCCTCTGCAGTTTTCTGTCACAGTCAGGACTTGTAGTTTTATAGTTAAACCACAGGTGATAGGCAGAAGTGGACAAAGTATTCAATCCTTTACTTCAGTAAACGTATCAGCATCACAGTGTATAAATACTCTGTTCCAAGTGTTTTTATATCACAGCTGCGGACCATCACTATTTTGTGACCATGGAGCACCAGTGTGACATGCACATATATTAATATATAACTGTGGAGCTGTTAGTCTGTTTCCTGCTCACAGTTAATAAATCACCACAGTTAGTGGCGCTGCTGTAACAGTTTTACTTAATGAGTTTATCGATAGTGTGAGCAGGTGAGGTGTCTTTGTACCTGTGGGGCTCCAGAGCACGACTCACAGTTGTATTTTGTGACCATGGAGCACCAGTACAATCTGCAAATACTATTAATACATAAACTGGAGAGCTGTTAGTTCGTAACCAGCTCACAGTGAATAAATCCTCACATTTAAAGGTGGTGCAGGAACAGTTTAACTTTGTGCTAACTGCCAACAGCTAACTGTTGACAGGAAACTTCACAGTAAAAACATCAACACTTCCTGTCCAAGACGAGCCAGGTGCTTCAAAATAAAAGCACAGACGGTTCCATTTTGATTTATTTAATTATAACAATACCTCATTGTAATAGTACTTTATTAAACTTAATCATATGACAGTTACCACTTTATTTAACTTTAGTGTAACTGTAGTTCATTTAATAATCTTGTATTTTAGTGGTGTAGTTTACAGGGGATTTTAAAATATCAAGATATTTATCGAGTACTGCCTAAAATATATTGCGAATTTTTTTAAAGCCATATCACCCAGCCTTAAAATCAACTAATACATTATGATGTAATGTTACAGATAAAGGAAGAGAAATTAGCCCCGCCTTCATCGGCTGTGACTTTCAAGAGATGTTCACATAAATGCCAATCACTTTTTATAGTTCAGTGACATCATGGATATTATTTTAAAATGAGGCATTCAAGTAATAAATTACTTTTGGTACTTTATTATAAATTGATGTTGATACTTTTGTACTTTTAAATTTTACATGTAACAGGTGTAATGTAACTAAGTATCTAAATATCTCATATTTACTCTGTACTGTACTTTATTGCAGATCTGAAGTACATATACTTTACAGAAGTATTTTTTAATTTACGTTACTTTTTATTCAGAGGTAAAAACTGTGCGTTTTACAGATTCAACAGACGCAGAAGATTTTATGTTATTAATATTATGACATCATATTATTTATTATTCCTGGTTCTTCACCTGTGACCTGGCTTTTTTTTTTTTTTTTTTTTTTTGGATACAACTGTGTCACGTAGAGGAGAAAGAGACGCGCCCGGGCCGGTGCCGGTGGTGCCGGTGGTGCCGGTGCTGTGTCTACAGGGCGCCGCGGAGATAATTGGTGTCCTTGGTGTTGAATAAGCTGATTGTAAAAGAGCTGAGGCCCGGACCCTGCTGAATAATTGATTCTATCACATCTGAGCATAATGACTTTATATAATTAGCACGCAGGGAGGAGGAGGAGGAGGAGGAGGCGGGAGGAGGAGGAGAGGGAGGGAGGAGGAGGGAGCTGTGTGAGGAGGCTCAGTCCGCACAGAGGAGCTGATCTGAGAGCAGCAGCAGGCTGTGGACACACTGAGGACAGATCGGAGACACTGAGGACAGATCAGAGGACAGATCAGAGGACGGACCGGTGGGACCGGAGACGCTGGTTTGTCTCTGCTCTGATGGCCGGTGTGTGTGAGCTGCTGCTGCTGTGAAGTTTGAGCCTCAGCCTGTCTCACACTCCTGGATCTGTTGTTGGACTGTTGTGACGACAGGATGGTGCTGGACAAGGAGGACAGTGAGTACAGAGACATGTCTGTCTTCATGCTTCTTCTCTTCACGTTACACACAGAGAGGTCTGAGGACTGTCTGTCCTCCAGGACTGTCCTCCAGGACTGTGACAGAAAACAGACCTTGTCTCCAGTTTTAAAGACAAACTTTGCCTGTGATACTTTTATTAAGCTGAATGAAGAAGACTGAAACTCGGCTCATATTTTCAGACATAATGGACCTGATATTGACGTCTCACATGTTTTATACTCCTGATTACATCTGTTGATAATTATTATTCAACCTGACTGTTTATTTTCATTAGATAAAACTATAATTTACTGACCACAGTGTCTGTAACATGTTTCTTCACAGTTGTTAAATCTGTCACTAAAAACATTCATTTAGAAAGTTTCTGGATTACCGACACCTTCGATTATTATGTTAAAGCTCCAGTGTGTCGGATTTAATTATAATCTGATTGTTGTCTTTTCTTCAGATGAAAATAAGACTAATTGTGTTTTTGCTACATGTAACGTTGACTTGTTGGTGGAGATGAACAACCAGCAGTTCAGCAGCAAACAGACCGGTAACGTTAGCAGCTAGCTGGTGGAGCATGCAGGAGTTGGTGGAGACCAAAAACAGAGCTAAAAGTCCCTGCAGATCACACTGACTGGTCATCACCGCTCTAATGGTTTTGTTCTTGTTCCCTCAGAATGAGCTGTTTATATCTACACAGGCAGCAGGTCCTCGTCTACAGAGATCACCGTGTTTCTTCAGTAGCCCAGAGCGGACAAACCAAACACTGACTCTAGATAGAGACATTCATGTTTCTGCGTCGGCCACCAAAGTTAGCAGCCCCTCAGTGACAAGCTTTCAGATTTTATTGGCGCACGCTATTTTTGGCTTTTGTCTGTACGTACATTTTTAGTTTGGATCTTACCCACTGTTTTATAGATGAGACCTCTGATCTGTGTGTTTCTGAGAGGAAGAGACCTCTGTGGATGATTCAGCTCCTCAACAATCAACACTGAAGGAATCCAGGAGAAGTTTCAGATGGTTGTAATCTGTAATCTGTAATCCTCCTGAATCTGACGACTGGACCTTTAATATTCCCATGAGCGTGGCCGTTAATCATGATTGACGTTGACATGTTCCTCAGCTTTTCTGATTTAACCCTGTGTGTCTCTGTCCTCGTCTCTCTGTCCACCTGTTGGACTGCTTCCTGCCAGGTGTGTCTCTGGTGTCCCTCCAGTCCAGGGAGAAGTCGCGGGGCTGTGCCGGCTGTAACGGGAAGATCCGGGACCGTTTCATGCTGCAGGCGCTGGACAGGTTCTGGCACGAGGACTGTCTGAAGTGCGCCTGCTGTGACTGCCGCCTGGGCCGGGTGGGCTCCACCCTCTACACCCGCGCCAACCTCATCCTCTGCCGCAGGGACTACCTCAGGTAACCATACCCACCTACAGGTGTATCTGGACTGAGAGACAGAGTAAGAACGTTTGCAGATAGATTCTGTTAAAGACTGAAGGACTGATCTGAAGCAGACTGTTGTGACTGTAGGTCCACTCAGGATGAATTAATCTGAACATTTAGATTATCAGAAATATTAAATTAATCTGACAGTCCAGCAGAAACAGGAGAGTGACCTGTGACAAACATGAGGACAGATTTAAACATCACGGATCATTTCAACACAAACAGTGAAGCATCAGCTTTCAGGTAACACTGCACATGTAGATAACTGACAGTGTGAACCATCAGGTGTGTGTGTGTGTGTGTGTGTGTGTGTGTGTGTCAGCTCACGTCAAAGTGTTGATGAACCTTCAGGCTGATTCATGAAGCTTCAGTCAACAGGAGGTGTTTCATGTTTCTTAGAGGCTCACAACGAATCCTGACATGTCTCACCATGTTTGGACTGGAGTCTGTTTCCAGTCGTCTTACTGGGACTCTGCAGTCTGTGTTAAAGTCAGTAAAGTGGACGGACACACACACACACACACACACACACACACACACACACGTTCTGCTTTGACCTGGACCTGAGTAGGATTCATGTCGTGTCGTTAGCTGCTGGATTTGCATATTAAAGCAAAAATGTTCTTCCGCTCTGCTTTTTCTGGCCTCTTTACCTTTTTATTAATAAGCTTTGATGCCAACGTGACTTATTCACAGTGAAAAGAAATGAGAGGACGGAGGCTGAGGTCGGCACAGAGGAACCACAGAAACAGGTTGGATTTTGCCCTGAGGAGCGACCACGTGGCGTTTTGTTGAGGTTGGATCACCAGAACCAAGATGTTCAGGAATAGTTTAGCACTCTGGGAAATATGCCCGTTTGTTTTTTTGTCGAGAGTTTGATGAGAAGCTTGACGCAGCCTTCCTGATTACGTAGGTTATGAACAAATGAAGCTCATGATGCTGCCGTACGTACCGCCATTACTCTGAGGACAGATGTGGTAGCGTGGGCACGAATATCAGCAGGCTGGTCCTCCCTCGCTGCAATATGTGCGTCATCATATTTAAAAAACAAAACGTAACTTCTCAACATCTCGAAAAATACAAATATTAAATAAAAAAAGTCAAGTCCTTTCAGGTCATCTGTCTCAAGTCAAAGTCAAATCTCAAGTCATGAATACCAAGTCAAAGTCAAGTTGAGTCTTTCATCAGTGTTAGTCAAGCAAGTCTCAAGTCCTCAAATTTGCGATAAGTCGGACTCGAGTCAAGTCTTGTAACTCCAGTCCCCCACCTCTGGTTTTTACTACACGTTTGAACAAATGAGACACATGACAGTTTGATAAGAGAGCATTAGAGATGCTGGTGGGTGGGTTTGTTAGCTTTGGCTTTTATGCTTAGCTAAGCTAAGCTAACTGTCTCCGGATATATTTTTACTGGTTGTTGTTAAAACAATCCAGCTAATTAATTCAGTACCAGGTAATAAAACATACATGCTTTTTAAACCTCCAAAACCAACTGCTTCATTCAGCAGAACTCCGTCACACAGAGTGAAGCTCGTTCACAACCGCACGCTACAAAGTCAGACTCTGTGTCGCACTGTTAGAGGTGCTGGTCGCTGGATTTTGTTAGCTCTGAAGAGAGCCAGGCTAGAGGTTTCCCCTTTGTTTCCAGTCCTTAATGCTAAGCTAAGCTAAGCTAAGCTAACTGTCTCCTGGCTGCAAATACATATTTATTGGTCTCAGTTTTTTAGCTTTTGGCAAGAAAGCAAATAAGAAATAATTTCTTTGAGCTTATAACTTTGAGTCGAGGAGAGTGAAGAGTCTTGTGATGGAGGTTTATAACCCTTCACACACTGACAGCTCTCACCACAGACCCTTCAGATGAAGAGAAATGTTTAAACATCGTCTGAACCCGACCTCTCGCCACACTACGAGTGTTATATGTTTTAAATGGACTTTAAAGAGTCTTGAATCATGAATCTTGATGACACTTTTCTACACAGAGCTGCAGCCGCGGCTCAAACGGCCCTTCTGAGACTTATCTGGCTTCATTTAGTGAAATAATGCCGTCTGGTGTCAGGTCAGCAGGAGAACTGCTGATATCTCGGCCACATTGCTGAACTCATGTGTTAGTCTCATGTACAATCCAGCTGGATTTGGTTGGAGCTAAGTCTCTCATTAGCCGCGCTGCACTTAAGAGACCAAAACCCCTTCTGACAGTTAAATTGGCTCGATTGCCTCCTGTTTTCCTCATCATTGTGAGGGCGCAGACCAAAAGCCTTTGAAGAGCAGGATTAAAACCATGTGATTTCTTTTAATTGGACCATTAGTAGAGAATTAGCATTGAGCTGCGTAGCCTCGTTAAGGAGAAGGAAAAACCCACCAGGTGCCTGCTCAGGACTCGAGCTCGTTAGATCAGAACATTCGCTTAATTAGGACTCGCTTTTGTTCCCGTGCTGGTCACTTGTTTGATGACGTGTTTTCATTTGTCGTCTGATATCTGTGGGAGACAAACACTCAACACTCAACACTGTCCTCCCTTCGCTTTCTCTGAGGATGTTGTTTTTCACAGCGGTTCCTCCCAGACCTCCTTTTTTTTCCTGGAATATGGAAATCAGTAACTTATCTTCATGTGTCAGGCTCTCAGGGAGGTGAAGCAATCTGCAGCTGGTCAGCAGCACTGAGTCACACAACACAGCGTTTGTTCTCAGGTAGTCTGAGGACACAGCTCACACACACAGGTTTGTTGTTCCTGTAATCTGTCCTGTAAAGCAACAAACACCATCTGCTTCTTAAACTCACATTTTCATATCAGTCCATCTCCGTCTAGCTGCTCTCTATCAGCAGCTGATATAAAGCAACACAGATCCAACTTATAATCAGTTTATGAAAGCTTTTATAACTCTGGAAACTTTCATGGTTCACAACAAGACAAGAATCTAAAGTTTCCTGCAGCAGCTGATAAAAACAAACAAACTAGTGTTTGTGACTCACAGAACAACGTTGTTACGACGTGGACGTGGTCTCACATTATTCCAGGATGGCTGACTGCAAAGTGAAGTTCAGACCAAAGATTTTCAGACTTATTTTGTGGCTGAATATAATTTGTAGCTTCTTAAAATCTGAGTGAGGATAGTGACAGTGAGATACTGGCTACAGTGAGGAAACAAAAGCAGTAAACAGGAAGCAGTCCGAGCGCTTGCGAGGAGGCAGGTTGGGCTGGTGGGCTGAGTCACGTGTTTGGATCTGTGTGAACTCTGAGTCATTTTAAGTCCCGTCCTCATGTTTCTATTCTTAAACTTAACCACAGTAACTTTACGTTAATTACACAACTGTACGTTAAGGACGTAACGTCATTAGTGGGGCGCAAATTTCGTAGGATATCATTGAACTGTTCTGTGAGAGTTAGGGTTGTGAATCACCGGACACCCTACGATACAATATTAGTGCAGTGTTGCAATATGCTGAGTATTGCGATAACACTGACTGTGATATATTGTGATTTATTAGATTTTTCGGTTGTACATTTTTTCCCAAAACTTCTTCAAAAATCATCATCTGTTTTATTTAATAAGATAAAAAGTTTTCAGCCTCTCAGTTTGACTTCAGTCATTTTTATTGCAGCAAATTGTATGTAGAGGACTGAAAAAGCTCTCAGTTATGACTCTTATCAAAAGTTTAATTTGTACTAAAATCAATAATTTGTGTGTTTAAAATTTACTATTTGCTCTGAGTGTGAGACAGAGGGGCGGGTCTGTTTCTGGATCTGCTCCTATACTCTTTGTGTCCGTGGTGGCGGGCAAACAGAGATGAGTCAACACAATCTGTAGTTTGAGAGCTGCAGATTTGTTCTGGCAGAGGAGCAGAGAGATGTGAGCGCTGGTCAGATGGAGGAAACTTTACCACAGTTCATTTTCACAGACATGCCACACTGCTCTGATGAACAGCTGGTTGAAATCAGCAGATCATCCCTAAAGTAGCCGCACACTGCTCAGTGCTAATGAGCAAATGATAGCATGACAACATGATGAATGCCAACATGTCAGCGTGGCGGTGGACTCTGGGTCTCGTTAATGTAACTGTTGTAGCCGAGCGTCCTGGGTTCAGCAGACGGTGTAACAGCTCCAACAGTTAACGCTGCCCGTTCAGTTTTCTTCACACCAAAACTCTCACAGAAGCACAAGTCCCCAAACTGTCTCTGCCCTACGGCAACTCAAGAGGGACATACAAACAGAACAGTCGGTGACACTAATGTTAGCTCGACTGTTAAAGTTGGATTTTACATTTAAGTCCATCAGCAGCAGCTCTGCAGTTTAATTCTGGCTGTAGTTTGTTTGTTTATAATGTCTCCTCCTCGTACTGAGACTCATAACGAAGCTGATGGGAATGTTTCCTCACACTTGGCTGATCTTAACTACGCGTTAGATCAATACGTTGTGATGTAACGCGGCATCAGTATCAGCAGCAGGAAATACAGAGCAGCTACTTTAAAACAAAGAGAGCCCTGCTGAAACATCTTCAGGCCCGTCACTGTGGGTTTTTTTCCTGTGGAGTTTTTGGCAGAAATGTGTGTGAAGTGCGTCCAGACTCCAGGTCTGCCTGTCGCCCTGTTTCCCTCCGCAGGCTCTTTGGGGTGACGGGGAACTGTGCAGCCTGCAGTAAGCTGATCCCTGCCTTTGAGATGGTGATGAGAGCCAGAGACAACGTCTACCATTTAGACTGCTTCGCCTGTCAGCTCTGCCGCCAGAGGTAAGATTAGGGGAGCAATTAGCCAGGGAGATCAAATTCAGTTGACTTATCTGGGAGGCGCTCTGCTGAGCTCACTGGTCATTATGGGGCGAAGCATTGTAATCAGAATGTGATGAAAATTACTGCGCTGTTTCAATCCTCCAGGGGGTTCAAACTTTGTGTACGGCTCGGGTAGTTAATCAGTCAGCAATCATGCAAGATTAATTTTCTGATTATCATAGCAGTGCTGAAAATATGCCTGAAATGCTCCTCGGGGACGTCATGATTCACTTCAGCTCCAGAACACAGACCCAGTTCCATATTTTTATTCCTCTCTGCAGATTTTGTGTGGGAGACAAGTTTTTCCTCAAGAACAACATGATCCTGTGCCAGCTGGACTACGAAGGAGGCCATCTTAACGGCAGCGCGGAGAGGCCGCCTCAATAAGAGGTAATGTTCTGATGGCCATGAGTTACAGCCCTCTGACAGCCTGAACTAAAACATGCACACAGATATCTGGAAGACATACGAGTGAACTCACAGAGCTCATCCCAAATATGACCATATGTAGACATGAGGCTGCTGATGACATCATCATCATCAGATATGTTGGAGCAGACTGTCTGTGGACAGAGTCTGTTTTATGTGACACTTAGTGTGGACACATACGTTCAGTTTGGATGAAGATGAACTGACGTCAGATGATTTCATCCGTGTTGTGTATCATGTGGATATTTAAAGCACACAGACGAGTCTGATTCATTAAAGGTCCTCGAACATCCTCTCAGTGAAACGGATAACAAGGTTCACCTTTTAATGTCTACGGTTTCAACTAATGAAGGAGCACGATTTAAAACATGGTTTCAATCTGTACTTAATACTAATATGACTTTTATGCTTTAGGGTGCGTTCACACCTGCCCTGTTTGGTTCAGCTCAGTCAAACTCAGGTTGGTTTCCTCAGTGTGGTTCCTTTGTGCAGGTGTGAACACACCAAAACAACCGGACCAAGACCTTTTTGAGGAGGTGGAGGTTGGAGCCGCGTTTGCCTCGTTTTCAAACTGTATGCTTTGACTAAAATGAACAATGACAGCAATATAGTCCACGATGAGCAGCGCTAAAATCAACCTGCGTAGTTGTCCCTCCATTGTGACATTAGAAAGTGTCACATTTATCTTGCAAGTGTACTCTTCTTCAACGTTTGCTTTACTTCCTGGATTTTTCCCACATGGAAATTCTGACCAATCAAGAGCAGCTTTCTCACACAAGGCATTTGATCTGGTCCTCTTGTAAATGCTGCCGTGAGAACACCAACCAACTCTAGGCAATTATACAACTTTGGAACAACATGAGTCCCTGATTCAGACCAGAGGAGACCACTCTAGGGCTGACAGCAGCCTGAATCTCCACTGATTATTTTAAAACATCAGCACTTAATCAAGTGACTGTGTGACAGGGAAAAACCATACATGATTACGCAACGTATTCTCATAGAACCGTTCGTATATCCTACGAATCTGCGCCCCATGTAACGTAAAGTTACAGAGGTCAGGTTCAGGAAGAGAAACATGGTGAGGACGTTCCTTAAAATGACTCAGAATTCACACAGATCTGATCACATGACTCCATCCACCACCCCAACTTGCCTCCTTACAAGCACTCAGGACTGCTCACTGTTTACTGTCGTCAGCGCATTGGTCACATGATCGCAGCCTTTCAAAATATGTAGGATATACATGATTCTGGGTGGTTAAGGCCCAATCCCAATACCTCCCATTGTCCACAACCCCTTAGCCCTCGAAATGAAGCAACGAGGGGTAGGGGTTTAAATCTATCCATAGGAATTGGGACACCACTCACTACGTCACCGTGTCGGTTACGTTTACGCATACGCAACTATTTTAAACAGGAAGCTGCGAGCCATCTACATTTCCAACCGGCATCTACAATGGAGACTCCAGTTGAGTTCATCCTACCAATCGCGTTTGTTGTATTCATCATGCTTCGTTTGATGAACAACATATGACAGGGGACTTCTGCTAGCTAGCTAGCTAACCAGCTAATATTACGAGGCAGCATAGTTATACTAGCTGGCGTGTTATCGTAATGTGAAAAATCTGACAATTTTCCAGAACAGGACAGATGACAGATGTCAGATAGTGCAAGCTAGCTAGCTAGCTAGCTAACATGCAACCTGACTTCGGTAATGTTAGCTAGCTGGCTAGCTTTCTGTCAGCTCCAATCTAAACATTGTGAATAGCAATAAAAAATTGTTTTAATGTTCTCTACACAAATACACAGTTATATGAAAACGTTTTTACAAATGTTTATTTGCAAAATTATACGTACATGTATGAACATTTTTCCCCATCTGTTGCTCAGTGGTAGCCATGGCAACGTCTCCCCCTTGCCGGCAAGTCAGCATCTGAAATCCCTCGCTCGCAAGGGCTAGTTTTATACCCACTACCCCTCGTTATGCCCCCTACCCCACAAATGTAGGGTCGGGCTAAGGGGGGGGGGGGTTTGGAGACGGGCCCTTACTTTTTATAGGAAAACATATGTAAAGTTTGTGAGAACAGTCTGGATAATGACTCACATCGACTTCATATCCAGATGCAGCAGGCAGCTGTTTTTACGCCTCTGTGCCGGCGACAGCTGTGGCTGAAGGCTTTATGTTCAGGTTGTTCGTCCATCCCTCCATCTAATAATTATTATTATTATCTGTCCCATTCTCATAAACACAATATCTCAGGAATGCCTCGAGGGAATTTCCTCAACTTTGGCACAAACGTCCACCTGGACTGAAGCATAGACTGTTTATAAAGATGGACGACATGACAGCTCTGCAAAAGTAAAGACAAAACATCTCCAACACCTCCTGGTCAACCTGGTCTCACTCTGAAGTCGCCTTCAGAAGTCGCCAACCACCTGTGAGTGGTGACGTGTGGCATCAGACAGTGACGAAACACAGAAAGCAGCTGGTCACTATACTGTTTAACGGCGACCAGCTGCGTCAGGGATAACAGCGGGACAACAACATGAGTCTGAGTATCAGTATATATGTCTGAGTCCTCTCTGCTGCCTTCAAATGCAGCACACTTTCTTCTATGTAAATCACATTTTCTCTGGAGGCCTCTGAGTTTGCTTCATTCTCAAACGTCCTTTAAACAGGCCGTTTATTTAAATCTTTAAACAGCAGAGAAATAAATCCTGTGGCAGTAGCAGCTCGTCCTTTGACGGGCGTTGCCGTGGTCGGCTGTGAGGGCAGATGAGAGACGTTTCAAAGCAAGTGCAGCGGACACCACAATCTCCACAGTCATGAAGGTTTCAGGGTTCAGAAACAGAGCCTGAAGCCACCGGCAGCCCAACCCATCATTATGATACTAACTGTACAACTACAGTTCATAAAACACACCACACCGTGCGGCGCTGGAAGTGCACAGGGTTTTTTCCTCCGCTCGGTTTTTAGGTCCTGCAGAGTTCATGTTGAAACAACTTTAGACTCTCAGAGATCATTTTTCTTCTTCTACAGAAACATCCAGAGGACCGGACCAACATGTTGTTCACTGAGTCCAGAGCTCAGAGCTGAAGCGTCTTTAAGTGTCGTCTACTGAGTATTTAGTTTGGATTGTGTTAAAATGGGAGTCGACTTCAGAAATGTGGCTCCACTGAAGCTTTTCTGGCTCCCAGATGCTCGAACTCTAAACTCTGCTCTCAGGACCCAAATAACTCTGTGGATGTTGGACTGTTTATAGATTTATTTAAACTTTAGGCAAAGACTTATAAATGTGACCGCTGCTTTTTACATGTGTATTTTTCTTGGTTCTCGTCCTGCTTGATTTAGACAGTAACTTGTTTTACACGACCTTCATGACCCCAGGTCTGAACTGGGACTGAACTGAAAGACATTTCTTTGGTTTGTTGCAGCTGAGATGAGTTCTCTTTCTATTATAGTTAATAATGTTCTTTGACTTCCTCTGGTGACACTCTTAATTTCTTGTTCATGTGCTGTTAGAAACAACACGAGTATATTTAGAACCAGTCCACACAGACAGGGTGTTTTTAAAAACAGGATTTTCCTCCTTAGTACTGAAAAACTCTTGGTCCAAATGAAAATGCACAACACAGTCGAAGCACTGTCAGGAGCATGGTGATATAACTCAAACCTTAAGGCCATGCAAAGGAGAAGGAGGAGGAAGAAGAAGAAGAAGAAGAAGAAGAAGAAGAAGAAGAAGAAGAAGACCGATCAGAAGCCAGACCAAAAGCGTTTCCCAGAGGCCACCTGTAGCTGTGACCCTCACCTCAGTGAGGGAAGAACTGAACCTGACAACATGGTGAGGACCCTGTAAAAACAGGGCTGCCGACAGAACAACCTGCAGGCTGAAAAAGTTGAGTTGTGACTCAGACTTGGAGCGAGCAATAAGACATGATGTTTGGTTGTTTGACTGAATTGTTGCAAAGATCTACAACCTATGAAACAACTTGTGAACGCACCTCAGGAAAGCTCAGAGTCCATCTCACAGGACTCTCCTGATGCTGATCTGTTTTCTGATAGTCAGAGTTGATGTGTCGTATCTTTGGAAACAATAACTGAATATGATCCTTTTTGCACTCGGGTTCTGATCTCAGACCGACCAAACTCCCCGCTGGATCAGAAAACAGAGCAGCTCTCCTCCCATAGGGCTTTCACACCGGCAGGGCACTGGCACGGTTCTGGTTCCTGAATCCAATTTTGAACCGGCCGGCGCAAACCTGAAAAGTTGGTTCCCAGCGGAACCAAAAAATAGTGACATCATAAGTGGGCGTGTGACATTCAAGGCTGTGAAGACCATAGATATCTATAAAAACACGAGCATATACTTTTTACATACCATTTGCCTTATACGTGATCGTCTTCTACGTCTTCTCATCATCAACAGTTGGTGCATGCTGGATTGTTGGATGAAAACAAATAACTGGAGTAACAAAGCGAAAGCTTGCAGATAATCTCCATGCGATCTGTCATTTTGCCGGCTGCTGTGTTTATTTCCGCCTGAGTGACGCAGAGTAACGTCCTTCCACTTTGGTTCTGCTTAAACTGGTGTGGACACGGGCTGGTTCGCCAGACAGCACCCAGGTTCTGAGACTCCAGAACGGAGCCAGAGCCGGAACCAGAAACGTGCCGGTGCCCTGCCGGTGTGAAACACAGCAGCAGCGCTAACATCCAATGACCCAGGATGATTGTGATTGGTTTAGAGGAACAAAAACAAGTCAGAGTGTTTTATTCCCACTGCAGCAGAAACATAATGTGATTCCAGATCTTTATGTAATGTTGACATGAACAGTGCTGAGTCTGAGACCACCTCATCAGTGATGCACACAGTGTTTCCAGTCATTGAAGGTTCCCTGGGGCCGGTCAGGACCTTCGCTCGACTGCGTCCACTTTAATTCAAGATGATTCAACCTGATATAATCAGAAGGTCTCATTAAAATCTGAATGACATAAACATTCAGAGTGAAACAAACAGGAAACAAGAAGAACAAACAGGAAACAGTTTCTGTAGTTCAGCTGAGATCAGTGAGAACGTCTGAGATATATATACGTAATAAAAACTTTCCACACACTTCTAAAATGCTGTTTCCTCTCACACACCGTCACGCTGTGCTTCGGTTTTATAACGAGACCTTGTCGTATTCTGAGCATCGTATTTCCTCTGAAATATAATAACAATTATTGATTGATTTATTGTGTTTTTCCAAAAGTAAAAATGTGTTTTCATATTAAACAGAGTCTGGGATCAGAAGTTAAACCACAGTTTATTAACTGTTATTAGAGGACATGAATCTGATCACATGTTTTTATTGAACACACTTCTTCTTCTTCTTCTTCTGCTTCTTCTTCTTCTTCTTCTTCTTCTTCTTCTGCTTCTTCTTCTTCTTCTTCTTCTTCTGCTTCTTCTTCTTCTTCTTCTTCTTCTTCTTCTTCTTCTTCTTCTTCTTCTTCTTCTTCTTCTTCTTCTTCTCTGCAGATCAGCGCAGAACGACTGAGAGCCAGCTGGACGATGAAGCTCACAGCAGCAGAGTCTTCATCAGTTTCCTGTTTCAGACGTGTTTCCTCTGACTGAACTCTTTGTTATCGAGCTGCGTGGAAACATTTCAGACGGGCCAGAGGTCGACCAGGACGTGAGGATGAGGAGGATGTTTGATGTGGATGAAGATGCTTCGGCCCTTCGTCTTCTTTTTTATTTTAACATCGAACACATAATAATCTGTTCACCAGAGTGGAAATTACACACCAGCTGGATGGAGGGAACAAGTCGTCCGTCACAGAGAGAAATACTGAGCCTGTCTCTGACTGTCAGGTCGCTCTGAACGCCGTCCTCCTCTGTGGTCGACTCCGCCCTCCAAAACAAACTCCGACATGTTCACAGGTGTAAATACAGCTCCAGGTCCTTCGTCTCTCTGAGGACTGGACTGAACGGAGCTTTGAACCCGACACACTTCAGTTTTCACTCTGATCTCAAACTGTTTTTTTCTTCTTGACTAATTAAAGTGAATTTTAATTTCAGTTTGTGAACTCATTATTTGTCGTGAGTGACATCAGAGGGAGGAAGTGACCTAACCCTCCCCTCAGGACAGATTATTGGACATATACAAAATAAGAGTTTGTCTGATATGGTTTTTCATTGGGATGAGTGAGCACACCATTATCTGTATCTGTGTCTGTTCAACCAACTAAATGATCTGTATCTGTACTCCAAGTGGGCGGGGTTTAAATCTAAAGTGGGTTGGGCCTAACCAGAGGTTGATATTTAAAAAGATTAAAAGATTATGTTCATATACTCTGCTCGATAACCTGACGGGAGCATTAATGGTCCCAGTCTGACAGGAAGTCAGTTAAACTTCAGGAATCAGTCCAGTGACTGTGAATCAGTTTCAGCTGCTTTGGGTCAAATCAAAGAGACAACAGGAAACGGTTTTACATGTGGTGTCCACAGACAGTGTCTCTCTCCTCATCCTTCTTCTCTAGTTTGGTCTCCTGCTAGTGTCCTTGTCACTACTGGGAGCATGAGGCGGCACCTGGCTGCACAGGTGGTCCAGCTCCTGTCACATCCACACCTGTGCTCACAGGAAGGTTTGCAAATCCACAAGGAACAAAATACAACAAGAAAACAGGAAAACTATGAAATGTGCTCCATAAATTATATTATTGAAAATAAAGTTTATAATTAGATTCTAATTTTTATTTTTGACATTTTGAATTAGAATAAATTTTAATTTATGAATGGGATACTATTACAAAAAGATGTTTTTTAAATTTTTGTTTTTGTAGATGTGGAAAGAAATATTATTATTATTATTATTATTATTATCAATAATGATAATGATAATAATAAATGTATAAACGTTACATTACATTAATTTGACGGTACTTTGGCGCCACCCGGTGGTGAATCACTTCCGTTACAGCTGCGGCTCACTTCCGGTCCTCGGGTCAATCAGGAAGTAAACGGCTGGATGAGACTCACCGAGCCGCCGTCTGCTCCGTTATCTCACCGTAAAGCGGTCACACATCATCAGCACGCTCACCTGGAGGCTCACCTGTCGGTATGGCCATGTCAACGTTTCAGAAGGTCACCCTCGCGACGTGTCTCGTGCTCTGCGTCGCGCTGCTGCTGCCCAAAATGCTGCTGTCGCGAGGCAGGAAGGATGCTGCGGAGCGGCCGGACGGTGCGTCACTTCTTACCTGTGTATGTGTGTGCGTGTGTGTGTGCGCGTGTGTACATCCTGAGCTGGTCAGGTGTGTCCTCAGGTTATTATTTAAATGTGTTTATTTGATACTGAACATCACCTGCTGGTGTTTCATCCTGCAGTTACACTTTCCTCCCTGAAGAGGGCGACAAACACACCTGACACCTGCTGTCATTTATATCATCAACAACAGAGTCAGTTTATTAGGTACACAGAGCTGCAGCCGAGGTGCCAGTTTATTAGGTACACAGAGCTGCAGCCGAGGTGCCAGTTTATTAGGTACACAGAGCTGCAGCTAAGGTGCCAGTTTATTAGGTACACAGAGCTGCAGCCGAGGTGTCAGTTTATTAGGTACACAGAGCTGCAGCTAAGGTGCCAGTTTATTAGGTACACAGAGCTGCAGCCGAGGTGCCAGTTTATTAGGTACACAGAGCTGCAGCTAAGGTGCCAGTTTATTAGGTACACAGAGCTGCAGCTAAGGTGCCAGTTTATTAGGTACACAGAGCTGCAGCTAAGGTGCCAGTTTATTAGGTACACAGAGCTGCAGCCGAGGTGTCAGTTTATTAGGTACACAGAGCTGCAGCCGAGGTGCCAGTTTATTAGGTACACAGAGCTGCAGCCGAGGTGCCAGTTTATTAGGTACACAGAGCTGCAGCCGAGGTGCCAGTTTATTAGGTACACAGAGCTGCAGCCGAGGTGCCAGTTTATTAGGTACACAGAGCTGCAGCTAAGGTGCCAGTTTATTAGGTACACAGAGCTGCAGCCGAGGTGTCAGTTTATTAGGTACACAGAGCTGCAGCTAAGGTGCCAGTTTATTAGGTACACAGAGCTGCAGCCGAGGTGTCAGTTTATTAGGTACACAGAGCTGCAGCTAAGGTGTCAGTGTATTAGGTACACAGAGCTGCAGCCGAGGTGCCAGTTTATTAGGTACACAGAGCTGCAGCCGAGGTGTCAGTTTATTAGGTACACAGAGCTGCAGCTGAGGTGTCAGTTTATTAGGTACACAGAGCTGCAGCCGAGGTGCCAGTTTATTAGGTACACAGAGCTGCAGCTAAGGTGTCAGTTTATTAGGTACACAGAGCTGCAGCTAAGGTGTCAGTTTATTAGGTACACAGAGCTGCAGCCGAGGTGCCAGTTTATTAGGTACACAGAGCTGCAGCTAAGGTGCCAGTTTATTAGGTACACAGAGCTGCAGCCGAGGTGCCAGTTTATTAGGTACACAGAGCTGCAGCCGAGGTGTCAGTTTATTAGGTACACAGAGCTGCAGCTAAGGTGTCAGTTTATTAGGTACACAGAGCTGCAGCCGAGGTGCCAGTTTATTAGGTACACAGAGCTGCAGCCGAGGTGCCAGTTTATTAGGTACACAGAGCTGCAGCCGAGGTGCCAGTTTATTAGGTACACAGAGCTGCAGCTAAGGTGTCAGTTTATTAGGTACACAGAGCTGCAGCCGAGGTGCCAGTTTATTAGGTACACAGAGCTGCAGCCGAGGTGTCAGTTTATTAGGTACACAGAGCTGCAGCTAAGGTGTCAGTTTATTAGGTACACAGAGCTGCAGCCGAGGTGCCAGTTTATTAGGTACACAGAGCTGCAGCCGAGGTGCCAGTTTATTAGGTACACAGAGCTACAGCTAAGGTGTCAGTTTATTAGGTACACAGAGCTGCAGCTAAGGTGCCAGTTTATTAGGTACACAGAGCTGCAGCTAAGGTGTCAGTTTATTAGGTACACAGAGCTGCAGCCGAGGTGTCAGTTTATTAGGTACACAGAGCTGCAGCTAAGGTGTCAGTTTATTAGGTACACAGAGCTGCAGCTGAGGTGTCAGTTTATTAGGTACACAGAGCTGCAGCTAAGGTGCCAGTTTATTAGGTACACAGAGCTGCAGCCGAGGTGCCAGTTTATTAGGTACACAGAGCTGCAGCCGAGGTGCCAGTTTATTAGGTACACAGAGCTACAGCTAAGGTGTCAGTTTATTAGGTACACAGAGCTGCAGCCGAGGTGCCAGTTTATTAGGTACACAGAGCTGCAGCTAAGGTGCCAGTTTATTAGGTACACAGAGCTGCAGCCGAGGTGCCAGTTTATTAGGTACACAGAGCTGCAGCTAAGGTGTCAGTTTATTAGGTACACAGAGCTGCAGCTAAGGTGCCAGTTTATTAGGTACACAGAGCTGCAGCCGAGGTGCCAGTTTATTAGGTACACAGAGCTGCAGCCGAGGTGCCAGTTTATTAGGTACACAGAGCTGCAGCCGAGGTGCCAGTTTATTAGGTACACAGAGTTGCAGCTAAGGTGCCAGTTGGCACCTGTGGCCCCTCCACTGACTCCTCCCCCTCCTCATATCATCTCCTCCTGCAGGCTCAGGTCACTTCCCTCCCATGATGCACCGTCAGATGGCGCTGGAGGGTCGAGGTCAGCGGGCCGCCGGCTCCAGCTTCTCCAGAGCTCATAACCCTGAGGCCATAGCCAGAGCCAAGGGAGCAGGGACAGGAGCCGGGACGGGAGGGAAGTCCAACCTGGCGGGACAGATCATCCCCGTGTACGGCTTCGGGATCCTTCTCTACATCCTCTACATCCTGTTCAAGGTCAGACGCCGCACACTCAGCAGACCGCTGCATTCATCACACACTGTGGACACAGAGTCAGTTTAAAATGTTCTCAGGATCTTTAAGTTTTCATTTAATCTTTTTATTTGTTCTGCTCACGTCCAGGCAGCAGTCAAACTCACAACCAGACATATAAACATATATAAACATATATTCAGATCACTGAGAGGTTTGACTCCAGAGAGCAGACGTGTTCCTGTGACAGAAACAGTTTGGTGTTGGACACACTCTGCTGGGGGATGAGCTGTGATGTGTTTTAACCCTGTTACTGTCTGTCTGTGTGTCTGTCTGTCTCTGTCTGTCTGTGTGTGTGTCTGTCTGTGTCTGTCTGTCTGTCTGTGTGTCTGTGTATCAGATCACGTCGAAGGGGAACAACAAACCATCAGAGAGCAGGTTTCCTTCAGTTCGCTCAGAGAACATGAAGAGAAAGATCAGTGAGTATCAGCGTCACTTACACTGAAACATTTCTCATCTCATTCAAGATAAAAACCATCTGAATGCGTTCCACTGACGAAGAGTCAGAATGTCCTCAGCTCTCTTAAACCTTAATGAAATGCCTCGTCCCTACAGGCCGCAGCTGTATCGTCTGTGTGGTGGTCGGATTTTAATCTGTTTCATCTGTGTTTGTCTTCAAACTTGTTTCTGTCCTGGTTTCTTCTCCAGCCGACTTTGAGTTGGCGCAGCTGCAGGACAAACTGAGGGAGACGGAGCTGGTGATGGAGAACATCGTTTCTAACGCCCACCACAGTCCTGACAGGTGGGTGGAGTCATGTCATAGCCCCGCCCCTCCTGACAGGAGCCACTCCTTTAATGGAGCTCATTATTTAATTAAATGTCTGAAATCATCTTTTCTACAGTGGAGATAGAGATGAACACAACGCTCCCATCCTGTCTGCAGTTTGTTCTCACCCTGTCACATGATCATCTCTCATGAATGAACTCCAGTCGGCTCAAAGTTTTGATTCCTTTTATTCCTTTCAGAGCTTTACGCCCATGTTTGACATCTGCTCTTTTCTCATATGTTATCTTCACAAATACTGAGCTGGAAAATTCAAATAAATCAGGACAGATATTTATTACAGATACAGTAATAAGCAGGAAACAGCTGAGTGAAGAAAAGAGTCTCCAGCAACCTCTGAGTGGACAGAAAAAACTGAGCTACATTTATGTTACAGAACAACTGAGGCATGTCACTAACATGTGACAAATATTGGAAAATATAGAAATATTATTGACTCTAAAGTGACTTTTTATTTCTGTGTGTATTTGGTTTTATTCCCCTCAGTGTTCAGACGCACAGAACGGACTGTAGTTCTCCCTCCTTAAACACACCCAGCTCTCCATGAGGCAAAATTACAGATCAGAAAATCCTTGGTGATATTAAAGGAGCATAAAAAAAGAAAAAGAAAAGTCAAACTGATCAGCAACCAAAACTCCATCAGCTGATCAGCAAAGAAACGTAACGGGGGTTAAATGTGTAAATGTACAGTCTGTTAGCTGTTACAGCCGAGGAGCGGAGGACGTTCAGGGTGCTTCAGTGTTCTCCGTGTGTTTCAGGGTGAAAGGGGTGACGGCGGATCAGGAGGAGAGTCTCCTGCAGCAGCTGACTGAGATCACTCGAGTGATGCAGGAGGGCCAGCTGGTGGACAACATAGCACCAGAGAAGAAGAGCCAGGAGGACTGGGAAGGTACATGATCCTGCACAGACGTAGTCGCTGCTCCCTGATGAAGCGTCTCAGGCAGAGTCAGAGACATTTCTGATGTTAAATCTCAAAGTATCTCAGACCGTCTACAGACTGAGAGCAGCAGCAGCACGACGACGCTCTGTGATGGTTTACTGAAGTTATTTTGGTTCTGTATCTGCATGAAGTGAAACCGGCAGCTTCCTGGACGACAGGAAGTCTGAATTTGTGTTTGTTCCACATGATGAGCTTTAGTTTTAGTTTCAGTTGTAAACAAAGATTATATCCAGATTTATAGTCTCAGGACTTGAGACGCAGTATCAGCTGACAAATAGTGATGACATCATGTTCATCTGTTGCAACTCAAAGTTCCTGGATTGAACGAGGTGACAAACACTTTATTAGTGGTGGAAGAAGTAGACAGAAGCCAAAGTACTAATACCACACTCTGAAATACTCCACTACATTTAAAGTCCTGCACTCAGAATATTTGTGGATGAATATTCCTGCTGCATTAATGTGTCATTTCCTGCAGTTTAATCTACAGCTCTGCAGCATGTTCTATGATCAGGTGCGTACAGAATCTGCACCTGCAGAACTCAAAACTCCACCACTGACCCAAAACAACTGAGACGCCTTTAAACCAATCAGAGCCTGGGATTCATTAATAAAAATCATACAAACAAGACAATGAAAGGAGGGCAGGGTGTGGAGAGCTTAGAAAGTAATGATGAGGAGTTTGAGGTAGATATGATGGGGGATGGGGAGCCAGAGGAGGTTATGAAGGACGGGGGTGAGGTGGTCACGGGTGTGTGAGAAGACGAGCAGTAGAATTCTGGATATACTGTAGTTTCTTTGTTTGTTTGTTTTTAAAAAAGATTTTTTTGGGGCCATTTTGCCTTTAATCGATAGGACAGTCAAGCGTGAAAGGGGGAGAGAGAGAGGGAGTGACATGCAGCAAAGGGCCACAGGCTGGAGCCAAACCCGGGCCACCGCAGCAACAGCCCTGCACATGGGGCGCCCGCTCCACCACCAAGCCACCAACGCCCCTACTGAAGGGTTTTGGATGATGAGCCGTAGAGGAGGCTGTTGCTGGTGTCCAGTCTGGAGGTGATGAATGCATGAATGAGAGTTGGACGGAGGAGGGTGATGTTTCTGAGATGGAAGAAGGCTGATTTGATGATGTGTTTGATGTGTTGGTCAAAAGAGAGGGTTGATCAAAGATGACACCAAGGTTACGGACATGAGGAGAGCAGAGTGGAGCTGTTGATGGAGACGGAGAAGTTATGGGTGGATTTGATGAGAGATTTGGGGCCGATGATGATGATGATGATGATGATGAGGACTTCGGATTTGTCACAGTTAAGGAAGTTGGTTTGCAGCCAGGATTTGATTTAAGTGATGCAGTTGTTGAGGGTGGAGTGAGTAGCAGGAGTGATGGCTCTGTTGGAGATATGGAGCTGATTGTCATCAGCAAAGCAGTGAAACTGACAGCGGATTATGTGACTGAGGGGGAGAATTTACAGGATGAAGAGGAGGGAGCCGAGTACTGAACCTTGGGGAACACCTTGGAAGCAGGGAGCAGTGGGGGATTTGCAATTGTTCATGCTGATGAAGTGGTGTCTGTCGGAGAGGTAGGAGTTGAACCAGGAGAGAGCCGTGCTGGTGATGTTAAGAGTGGTTTCAAGGCGGGAGAGAAGGACGGAGTGATCGATGGCGTCGAATGCTGCACTCAGGTCAAGTAGTACGAGCATGTTGAGTTTGCCAACATCAGAGGAGAGGAGGAACGCCCTCACTGCTGCTGTCATCACGGTCAGCAGCACCGCCATCCACAGACGGAGACAGAGACGGAGAGGACGCAGGCTGACGGAGACGACCTTCCTGAGGATGTTACAGGTGGAGGACAGGCTGCTGACGGAGCGGAGGACCTGAACAGATACAGAGAGTCTGATATGACAGCAGGAAGCGAAGAGGATGTGACATCAGAGGGAGATCTAAAGGACAGGGCGAACGTGAATGAACACACGGAGGGAGCAGGTGACATCGACCTGGGCGTCCCAGAGGAGGACCTGGCTGCTGTCCTGAAGGAGCTGGAGCTCACTCTGAAGATGACGTCCATGATGGAGCAGGAGAAGATGGAGGACCTCAGCAGAACCACGGAGACAGACACTTCCTGCGGCGCTGTGAGGCGGAGGAACAAGAGGAGGAGAGCGAAGAAAGCTTCACATTGACTCCGACAGGACTGAACTCCAGCCGGCTGTCTGTGAGAACGGCTGCTGCGTCTTCTTTTAAATCTGAACCTGAGTCTGAACCTGTCTCCATCAGACGGGCAGGAGGAGCATGAGAGGTGGTGAACACATGAGCGTGTGTCGCCGGCTTTGTTTCTCTTTACTTGAAGTGAGTCAGTGAGAAAATGTGAGAACACAACAGTTTTATATCAGCTTCACGTCAGCTTCACGTCAGCCTCACGTCAGCTTCACGTCAGCCTCATGTCAGCTTCACGTCAGCTTCACGTCAGCCTCACGTCAACTTCACGTCAGCTTCACGTCAGCCTCACGTCAGCCTCACGTCAGCTTCACGTCAGCCTCACGTCAGCTTCACGTCAGCTTCACGTCAGCCTCACGTCAACTTCACGTCAGCTTCACGTCAGCCTCACCTCAGCCTCACGTCAGCTTCACGTCAGCCTCACGTCAGCTTCACGTCAGCCTCACGTCAACTTCACGTCAGCCTCATATCAACTTCACGTCAGCCTCACGTCAGCTTCAGGTCAGCTTCACGTCAGCTTCACGTCAGCCTCACGTCAGCTTCACCTCAGCCTCACCTCAGCTTCACGTCAGCTTCACGTCAGCTTCACGTCAGCCTCACGTCAGCTTCACGTCAGCCTCACGTCAGCCTCACGTCAGCTTCACGTCAGCCTCACGTCAGCCTCACCTCAGCTCCACCTCAGCTTCACCTCAGCCTCACGTCAGCTTCACGTCAGCCTCACGTCAGCTTCACGTCAGCTTCACCTCAGCCTCACGTCAGCTTCACGTCAGCTTCACCTCAGCCTCACGTCAGCTTCACGTCAGCCTCACGTCAGCCTCACGTCAGCTTCACGTCAGCCTCACGTCAGCTTCACGTCAGCTTCACCTCAGCCTCATGTCAGCTTCACGTCAGTTTCACGTCAGCTTCACGTCAGCCTCACGTCAGCCTCACGTCAGCTTCACGTCAGTTTCACGTCAGTTTCACGTCAGCCTCACGTCAGCCTCACGTCAGCTTCACGTCAGTTTCACGTCAGCTTCACCTCAGCCTCACATCAGCCTCACGTCAGCCTCATGTCAGCTTCACGTCAGTTTCACGTCAGCTTCACGTCAGCCTCACGTCAGCCTCACGTCAGCTTCACCTCAGCCTCACATCAGCCTCACGTCAGCCTCACGTCAGCTTCACGTCAGCCTCACGTCAGCTTCATGTCAGCTTCACCCTCCAGACAGAAAACAAAGAGGTGTAGTTTATGTTCCTGAAACAGCTCTGACACTTGTCGTATCTCTTTAAGAAACAAAAGCAGGAGCCTCATAAAAACTCTTCCAAACACAAACAACAACAACATCAGTCTGCATCATGTAAACATCCAGTAAACGCTAAGTTTGGACCCTGTCTCCCATGTTTCTGTTTCCAGGTGACTGACTGGAGCAACAGTTTGTGAAACTGGTCCCAGTACAGACTGAGAGCTCTGCAGTGTTTCACCTCAGGGACGTTCACACCTTCACTTTACTGCACAAACAATAAAACTGCATCAGAATCATTGTTGATGGGGACCATCAAGAACTGCACTGAGCATTTTGTTTACAGTAAACAAGTCAAAAACAACAGTAGCATGTGAACAAACTGGTGTTTAAAGGGTTGAAACACTGAAAATGAATTAATCTTTGGTCGTTATAATCAGGACTGAATTGGTTAAAAGATTTATGTAGAAAATAATATTAATATATAATATTTTAATGGAGCATGAATGGTTGTCTGTCTCTATGTGTCAGCCCTGTGATAGTCTGGCGACCTGTCCAGGGTGAACCCTGCCTCTCACCCAGTGTCAGCTGGGATAGGCTCCAGCCCCCCGCGACCCTCAAGAGGATGAAGTGGTTAGAAGATGAATGAATGAAGGAATGAATATTTTAATGGCAGGAAGGCAGGAGGAACTTTAGTTAAAGGATCCATTGATGATGAAAGGATCCCTACAGAGACAGAGCTTTGTGTTCACTGCTGCAGACCTCAGTCTGATTCATTACCTGCTGCTCCCATCACACACTCACACCTGGGACTTCAGGGTATGTTTTTGTTGAGGAAATGTTATTTATTATATTTCATGTCTTCAGTCGTCACGTCAGGAGCTTTAAATCAGATGTGATTCTTAAATTTATAAAGAGCAGACACGTCTGAATCAGGACGCTTCACAAGATGCTTACTGTACAAAGGAAGTTCATGAACACCAGACAGACGCTGTTTTAGTTCAGATGAGTCGATAACAAGCAGTTCTGATGACATGTTGTCACATGACTCACAGTTTACTGAGGTGTTTGTGCCTTTTCTCAACTTTCTCTGAACAAATCTGATGACTGTCGTTTTAAACTCAGTGACAACAAAGTGGGAACAAGACGAGGGTCAGTTTAAATGTTATCAGTGTGGCTGAAGTCATTTTCACATCACAGGAGGAACAGCATTTGTTAAATGTGTCAAATATCATTTTAAATCAAATATAGTCGTGCTGCACACATCCTGGCCACAAATCATTTTCAGCAGGCTCAGAGATCACCGTGACTCAGTGCAGAGCTCCACACAAATCACACCTCAGTCATTTTAATGCATTTTACGAAGAAAATAGAATTAATGATGCAAAAATGTTTCTCGCCTTCTAATATTGTAAATCATGCAGCAGCTGTAATATCAATGAAGTTCAGCCCTGTAGAAAACCTGCCTGACATTAACAGACTCTCGTCTGACAACATTTAACGCTGTTAACGAACCTGCTGTTTTTGTGTTCTAAATTATTTAAAGATTTTTACTTTTATAAACTTCATTTATTTCTTCTGTTGAAAAAAGGACCTGTGTGTTTATCAGTGATTAAAATACTACGAGTAACTTTAAATAAAATGATCTGGGTTCATTTGTAACTCCTGAAGACTTTTACATTGATTTATTTTCACTGCAGTGGATCAGATTGTTTGTTTGTTTGTCAGCTGCAGTGTTGTTGATCCAAACACTCAAGTATTGTTGTGAATTCAAACAGGAAACAGATTTAATTAATAAAGAGCTGCAGCACAATTCAAAAAAAAGACTTTATTAGTTGTATAATGGTCGACTGCTCATACAAAAGCAACATCACACTGATGTTTGCAGAATATTTTGGATTGACAGTTCAGCGAGTGGCACGTCACAACAACAACACCCCCCCTCATATTTACTGAGTTACAGTTCAGTGTCAGGTCGGCCTGGGTTTGTGCCCGCCCCCTCTGATGACAGGAAGTTAACTAACAGAACGTCTCAGTGCTCCATGGGCTCGTCAGGCGCCTCTCCGGCGGCAGGAGGTTCATCTGCAGGCTGAGCGACCTGACACACACACACACAAAGGAACGGTTTAAACACACACACACACACACACACACACACAGTCTGTCCAACATTCACATTAATATTCAGTTTAACAAATCAATAACGGGAAATCTGCGTTCAACAGACACACCTGTAAATTATAACTTAATGTCCTTCAGCAAATAACAACAGTGAAATCTTGTTTTTCCCCCATTGACCCCCAACATGTGAGAATATTTTAACTGTGTGTCGCTGGTTAACGACACGGAGGACTGAGGTCACATCTGATATAACCAACAGTGTTCAGCAGGTACAGAGCTCCAGTTTGGACCAATCACATCCATGGTAGACAAACACAGAAGAAAACAAACAGCTGGAAGATGATATTAATAAATCCTTCACACAGTACCTTCCTCTGTGGCCTCTCCTCCAGTCCCTCCAGGAACGGAGCAACATCATCATCATCATAGATGACAAACTCCATGTCCTTCCCCACGATGCCGATGGACACGTTCTGAAAGACGGACGAGTGAAAATAAGAAACGACCTGCGTTGTGTTTCATTTAAAAGATCAACATCATCCTCAGCGCTGACTGCAGCTGAGCTTTCATATCGTTTTACTGAATCTGCATCTGTCATGGTTACACTTCATTTAGGGTGGGTTTAGTTGTTTTGATGAAGTTATTAATTATATTCAATGTATAGAAACTTAAGTTTTGATTTTACTGAAAAGAGTAGATTTGATTCAGCCTCATTTCACCTGCTGGGTGAGGTGTTGGATTCATACTGATCTAAGGCTGCACCCTGGTAACCTCTCAGCTGCCTGAGGATTCTTTTGCTCTCCAGTACAGGAAGCTGCAGACACAGACCCCGGGTGAGTCTGAGTTTGTTTCATATCTTGTGTCTACAAAAGGTGTTGCTGCACATTTCTGATCCGTCGTTAGCATAGTTAGCGCACATTAGTTTGGAGGGCTAACTTGGCTTGTTTACTATATCACATGAAGTCACCATCACCCTGAACGTCCCAGTGAACCCAGTTCAAACTGTATATGGACAAAGAGGAAAATATCATAAAATGTTTGTGTCGTCAGCCTTCGACTGACAAGATGCTGAGTCGGGTGTGGCCCCACATTTATCCCACAACCCCAGTTTGACGCTCATCTGTTTCACTGCTCTGACAGACAGAAGTTTTATCACAGGCAGGACGAACACATGACTGAAGACACAAATGAAGACAGAGACGACTGGTCTGTTGTGTAGCAGAGTGTTGAACAGGAGGCAGCTGGCGTACCTTGGTGGTGAGGTCCTGCTCAGTGGGAAGAGTTTCTCTGAGAGCACGCAGGCCGTGCTGCACCAGCTCATTCAGATTACCTGAAGACAACAAATGATCTTTAAGTATTTTCACTTGTTAGTCAGCAGGCGGAGGACACTGTCAGGTACTGAGGCCGCCCATGTTTAAACTGTGAAGCTGCTAAATGAGATCACTGATGAGCAAACGGTCATCTCATGACACTAACAGACCGTTTACACAGCAGACAGTAACACGTGTTATTAATGGCACTAATGACGCCTCTTCTGGACATCCAGGAACAAAAAGAAATGAAACCCGGCCAATAAAGACGCAGAAATATTGATATGATGGAACAAGGTGAAGTGAAATAAAGACCATCTTACAGTCAGAGAACTTCTCCATGAACCTCTCCAGGTAGGTGCGTGCAGACTGAGAGCGCGCACCGATGGACATGGCTTTACAGTCAAAGTAGTTGGCTGATGGGCACGTCTGGAAGATGTGAGGTCCCATGTCCTGGACGACACGCGACAACACAACAAGAGATACGGTCAAACTCTAAATCAGTACGATTTATTCTTTTATAGGAGAATAACACTGCAGATAAATAAAATATCTGAGTGAGCAAACTCACATCATAGCCAGCAATGAGGAGTCCGACACCGTACGGCCTCCTTCCATATCTCTGTGTCGGGATTTGGGTTTCTGAAGGTTCAGTTAAGGTTCACTCTCATTTTACTTCACAGAATATTCACACAAGGAAAACTGAGACTGTGGTGTACAGAAAATAACATTTTTACAACAGAGATTGAAGCTGCCAGAGGTGAGGATACTGCTGCCAATAAGAGAGACGAGACGAGATGTGGGGAGGGGCCTGTCGAACACAAACCTTGAGTCCAAGCACTCCTGACGCATGAAGTTGCTGTGGAGGAGAAGGTGTCAGGATAACTTCATCGCTTATTATATATTATAGATTCACAGGTTCACTGAAAATCATCAAGGCGTCAGTGACCTACCAGAGCAGTCTGGCATCAGCAGTCAGTCCAGCGATGGAGATGCCGATGTGGTTGTCAACATGGAGGATCTTCTTCTGGTGAGCAGCCAGTTCAGACTGAGCTCTCTGCAGAGACACAGAAACACAGATGTTCTCTGACTGCTGCTGAATCTGACACCTGATCAGCTGTTCGTTAATATTTAAACACTCCATTAAACCATGACATCACACAGTTATGTCATGGTTTACTGTTCCCAAATAAAAAACTCAGTTGGATATAGTAAACATCAGGAGGGAGCACTTTCTACTTGAAGCTTCACTCGTCATGTATGGTGAGTAAAACGTGTCACCGGGGCTAAACCCCAGTGTAGCTGTACGCCAGTCCATGTTTCCATGCTAAGTCACCTGAGCTACACTGACTGGAACCATGGGTCCTCTTGCTGTGGTAAGAGTTCAGTGTCTGGGAGGCGTCCTGCCCGGAGCTAACAGTGTGGGCCAATGGATCACTGCTGTGAGGGCTTCCTGACCAGGTGTGGACCTGTAACTGAGGGGAATCTACACAGGGCCTTGCTGTACAGCCACAGGTGAGCCGCTGCCTTGGTGTTTTCTTATGTTTCTTTGTTGGTTTTGATTTGTCCCCCCACAGCTACTGTAGGAGCATGAAGCCAGATTTATGCTTCCGCACTGAATCAGTGCTGTACCTACAGCACAGGCTCTGTGTCGACTCATAGCCTGACGTTGCCTAAACTGTGTGCGGATCTGTTGTCTCTGGCGGGGGTTGGCACGGTAACAAAGTAAAGCATTTGTCAACAGGAGCAGTCGACAGTGTTGAAAGTTTTCAGGAGGCAGAGATACTGAGAGATAATGACCTCACCTTCAGAGCCACCAGGACTGCATGGGTTTTGGATTTGAGTCCTACAGTTGCAGAGCCTTGTTTCACTGCCTCCATGGCATACTCGATCTGATGGATCCGGCCCTGCACCAACATCAACACCGCTCATGTTATCTCCATGTTATCTCCATGACACTGACGTGACACAGTTACTGACACTGTGAGGCTAATAAAGAAACAGAGACTGACCTGTGGGCTCCATACCGTCACGTCGTTGTCGTACTGGTTGCGGAACTAATGGAAGAAAAAGAAGCCATAATGTAAAGTGACATTAGAGGAACATGAAAGAACATGTATGTATGAGCTGATCTTACATAGTTATCCTGCATTATGAGCGGGTTCCTCGGTTAGCCTGTCTCTACACACCAGGCTGAGTCTGTCTGCAGCCTGGACTCTTCTAGACTCAGGCTTTAAATTACAAACACGACTGAATAATTCATGAGTGCAGCTCTGTGTGCAGATACAGAGACTCAGGCATCATCAGATGTTCACAGCGCCGGGGACACTAAACCCTCCGTCCTGCGGGAAGCTAACTGACATTAGCTGGATAACAACCGACAGTAGGGAAGTTTGTTGAATTACTACAGACAGGGAGCAGCGACACGAAGTAACGCGACATGTGTTGACTTCACAATAGGAGTTATTAGTCTGAAGCTGAGGGCAGCTGAGCTGAAGGAAAACGAAAGTAAAGACTTCACACTTTAACTTCATGCTAACGTCTGCTAGCTACTCGGCGTTAGCCTGCTAACTGAGCAGCCAATCAGTCAGTAACGCGGTTACACTATCGGCCGCTAATGTCAGTAACTATACAATTAATTAGCAGTGAACCGTTTCTGTGGACACAAGTCATTCAGCCGCTATCAAAGCAGCTAACATTAGCCGGCTAACGCTAGCTAACAGTGTCGGTGTTTTGCTTACTCACAGTGCAGCCACAAGCTAGCCGGCTAACGTTAGCCTGCTGTTAATAAATGAGCCCGCGTTCTAGTTTCAAACAGTAAATGACACGTCACGAACACTGTGTGAGTTATTTACAGTGTAGACATGTTATGCAGTGTTAGACTAATGAGCGTAGTTCAGATTTAATTCATAGTTACCATCTTGGCTTCAGACACACGACCCGCTCTCCTCCGGCTGAGCTGATCTCTACTCGATTTATTTTCCTGGACGTGACGTCAGGGGAAAACAACAGAGCACCGATTTCTGATCAGTGATCGAATAAAGTTGATTCTGGCTGCAAACAATAAAATGTAAACAAGTAAATAAAAACCAATTCTCACGGAATTTTAGTTCATTGTATAAATTAAAAAAAGATGAATCATCAAAATTAACAAATCTATCCAGAATCCAGAAAATGCAGCTAAACATTTTTTACAATAGAAACACATTTTTAAAATCTACTTTCATGTCAAAATAAAAAGTAGCAGCAGACAGTTATTGACATTTTTACACTGATACTGACATTTTGTAGTTATAATTTAAAGTTTAGTTTATTTAGAAAAGGACAGTGCAAATTAATAAATACAAGACGGAATTTTTCATCTGTTGCCCCTCGGAAAATACAAACAAAGCACAAAAAAAGAAACAAACAAACAACAAACAGTTTGAAAGAGTTCTTTGAACACAACAACAACAACAACAGGTTAACAATTTACAAACTGGAAAAGGAGAATTCTTAAAGCACTACTGGTACAGAGCAACACTGTAGAATAAGCAGGACGTTTAATCAGCAGCAGAAGAGTTTAGTGCTCACGTGTGTGTGTGTGTGTGTGTGTGTGTGTGTGTGTGTGCGCATTAATTATTCATTGTTTTCATTGATGACTGAGAGATGTGTCAGTGTTTAGTTCTCTGATGTGAACTGGAATTACAGCAGTTTGCAGCCAGTGGTTTTCAGGCGCTTTGTGTCAGAACATTTTCAGACCAAAGACCCGTCAGCTGACAGAGACACACTGTGTGTATAAAACTGAGCTGCATGTGTCTGGACCTACAGTCACCTGTAGGGCGACCTGAACACCTTTTATGGTGTACTCAACACTTACCTATTAGAATAATAATCACTGACAGATTCATGTGTTCATAAATAAAGTTTTAATGTTAAACATCAGTAAAAACTGACTCATTCTGACAAAGGCACAGTGATTCAGTGTGGGTCAGTGAGCTCACATGAAGGCAGGAGGATTCATGGCTAACAGTTAGCATCAGTACTGTGGGCTGGTTGTTTTAAAGGAAAGGGCTAATTTATCATTGCCAATGATACTTTGGACTCATGTTATTCTGTATTTTTATACATATTTTAATTTTTGGAAAAAGAAAATTAAAATAAAAAATCAAACAATAATTTGGTGTGACTCTGAGGCCCCCTCAGGGTCGCGGACCCCCTTTTGAAGACCCAGGCTCTAGGTGCGTTATTATGGGGAACCAGTAACTTCCTGTTTCCTCTCTGTCGTGCTTCTTCAGGTGCAGTGTTGGTGCATGACCACTGGGAGGCAGCAGTAAGTTAGAAGAGGACAGTGTGTGCATCTTCAGAGAAAGAACTGTTGCAGGAAACACAGAGACAGCAGGAGAAAGGTGAACAAGTCGTGTCCCACAGACACAAGATGTCCCAGTGTTGTCTGTTTTTATTTGTCTTTATTTTCCAGAACACAGAAACAGTGACACAGGTTATATTCTTGTGGTCGTGACTCACACCAGAAAACTTTACTGCATCAATCAGAGGAAAATTCACTGATGCACAAATTAAAATGTGTAACAATAACTTAATGTCATTGTTTTTCTGTCTGACTCTTTTGTGGTTGGCTGTCATGTAATGTCCTCCATCTCATGTGTCACATAAACCAAATAATGCAGTTACTGAAAACACATAAGATTCATAAATAAACATGTCGTCAACATCACAATTATTAAAACTCCCTGAAGAGCAGCAGTTCATGTTCATGCGCTGTCTGCTTCTTTAAAGGTAAATGCTTTAATTAATAATTCAGATTATCTCCTGAGTCCATGCTCCTCATCCTCTGAGCTGTGTCTTTGTTTAAAGTCAGGGACTGGAGAAGAAAACACACGACCTTTAAAGTCTGTGTAAAGTGAGAATAAATATGTCATCTGAGTTTGACATACCACAGAAAAAGGTGTTGTAAGCTACCCTGTCAAATTTGAATGATTAAAACAATCGGCAAATATATGAAATTAGGCTTCAAAGTTGTGTAAAAATCAGCCTCTGTGTCTGCTCTCAAACGCTGTGGGCGTGTCCGCCGAATGCGCGAAAAACCCGCCCCCTACCAAGTGTCACCTGTCAATCAAAGTCACCACTGCTACCAGGAAAATGGACGCATCTCCGAACTTTGTTCTGCAACTGCAGCCCTACATGTTTGAGCCACCAGAGCCAGAATGCAGCTCTGAGCCAGAGGACACTGACCCCCATGAGAGTGGACCTCGGCCCTCTCAGTCTGCAACAGAGTGGTAATTTTATTTCTCCCAATTATAAATAGCAATGTGTGTAACTGTCTATTATAACCCAAGGATAGCTTAATTAAGCTGGGCTATGGAATAAAACGTCTTCTGTCACTTTAGCACACTGTGCTTAGCTTAGCTTAGCCTAGCCTCGACAGCCAAGCATCAATCTAGCAGGCATCATGTAATATTTTTGGC
>NC_064755.1:46762529-46772529 GCF_011397635.1 Epinephelus fuscoguttatus
TGTTGTCAACATGCCCCAGGCTTCAGGTTTATGAATGGGACCATAGACATTATTCTTTAATGTCTCCAGAGACTCGGTCGCTCCTCTGCAGTCAGAGAAATGCCTCCTCCTCCTCTCTAACATCCAGCTCTGTGTCTGCTTTAAGCTTTTTTTCCTCTGTTAATGATATCTGATGTACCCTTGATCCAGGAGGAGGAGCAGGAGGAGGAGGAGGAGGAGGAGGGGGAGATGAATTAGTAGGGCTGTGCTGACGAGCTCTCCTCCTCTGCCAAGGCAGCGGCAGCACGGCGGCAGCCATTACATCAGCGCGCCAACCTCCTCCTTTGTGATTGAGATTGTAGAGGCTGTGCTGAGCTCAGCAGGTTTTTTTTCCTGGGGGCCTCATTTAACTCTGCCAAACGGCTCCCCATTTAATTTTTCAAATGGAGAGCAGCCTGAGTCACTGTGTGATGCGTCCAAGCCACACTGTAGACGCTGAGCGCTCGCACGTGGTGGCGGGGGAGAGGAGGGAGGCGGCGGTGTTTTAAGGAGTAGAAGAGTGTGAGTGCTCCCGTTCCGATTCATTCATGGTTTTCAGTTTGGTTTAATCACATGAGGAGAGAGTGAACTCCTGCTGTCACGAATCAGATCTACTCCCTTTATGTTTCTGGAGATTATTTACATGTGATAACGTCAGCTGAGATTCTTTTTGTTTCTGACTTTGTTGTGATTTTTACCTGAGCTTCAGCCTGACACTTCCTCCTGACACATCAGCAGTGTGTGTGTTAACTTAAGACAGAACTAAGTTTGCACCCTGAGCAGCTAAACATTGCACAGTTGTTGCTATAAATAGGTCAGCACTGTGCTTCAGGCTGGAAAATGACTGGACTAATAGGCGGGAAAGGTGGCGGCTCTGCCAAGGTTGCATTAAGCTGGCAGCGCTCCTCTAACAAGGCGGGTCAAAGGTCACCAGCCGCACAGCAAACAGAGGAAAGCCATCGGAGCCCCGCCCCTCCACCAGTTTTATGAATACTGTATGTCGTCATTGACGTTAATACAGAACAGACTGATGCGTACGTGAGAAGAGAGGAGGTGAGGTGGGAGCATTGCAGAGATCCTGTTCGCTGCCGTCAGTTTCCTGCTGTTGACGAAAGAGCTTATGCAGCATTTCAGTGGCAAATGGCTGAAGAGGCTTTTTCTGGCTCAAAAAAAGCAGTACATTGTGGGGCACTTAATAATTTCAGCAGTGAGACAGACTGTCTCTTTGTTCAGTCTGTGAGACGCAGTAAAGACAGGAAGTACTATCAAACACAAAGGGTTTATTTTTGTAAAGTGTACTAACTATACGCACTGGATGTGAGTCATTCAGATGTCAGCTAACAGCAATCGGGTTGTTTCTGTGGGTATATACGATAGCTAACAGCAATCAGGTTGTTTCTGTGGGTATATCCGATAGCTAACAGCAATCAGGTTGTTTCTGTGGGTATATACGATAGCTAACAGCAATCAGGTTGTTTCTGTGGATATATCCGATAGCTAACAGCAATCAGGTTGTTTCTGTGGGTATTAGGGCCGTAACGGTACATGTATTTGTGTCGACCCGTTCGGTACGTGACTTTTGGTTCGGCACGACCCTGTACCGAATTATTGGGTGCAGGATATTATTTTATTTTATTTTGTTTTATTTTAATTCCGTTTTTGCGAGCCGAACCATTTAAAATATCTAGTTCCCCAACGGACATAATTGAGTGATGGACCGAGTCCCGTAAATCTCCACTTTCACTTTGTGCACGGTGTGGGTTAAAATGAAAAAGAAAGTGACAAACACATAAGCCGTGAGCCTGCTCCGCCTCAAGCCAGTCGTGGCGCACCATACGCCCGCCGCAAGCCATTCAGCACCGTGGAAAGTCGGACTAATAGGCTGTCGAACCAATGACATGGACCCCATGGCAAGTGAGCCTGACGAACCTGAAGACCCACCCGCAAACCTTAAGTCCTCCGTTTGGGAACACTTTGGTTTCAGGGTAAAATACGAAGATGGAAATAAACAAGTTGACAAGACAAAAGCAGTGTGCCGACACTGCAGAACAGCGGTTGGGTATGTACTTGGAAACACGTCTAACATGCTAACGCATCTAAAGTGACACCACCCGAGTTTGAACGTTAACCGGCACGACTAGAAAAAGCAATCTGGTGCAAACTACGATATCGTCATCGTTTAAAAAGAAAGAGTGTTTCCCTGACCATCGCGCTAAAGAAATAACCAACGCCATTGGAGTTGAGTAAAATTGTTTAAGCTGCACTTTAGATATAAGCATGTTTTGTTTACTGCACTTTAACAAAGTGGGAAAGCTAAGTAAGTTCCTAGTAAAACTGAATCTGAGCAGGCTTTAAAGCTGACCAGCTGCACTATACTTTTTATTTTAATTGAGTAAAACTGTTAAAGCAGAAATATATATTTATATTTTTCATTCAAAAAATGTGTTAAAAAAACAGCAGGATTTTATTTTTCACTTTTATATTTCTATTTTCATTCAAACAATGTGAAAAAGCAGGATTTTATATATATTTGTTTCATTCAAAAATTGTGTAAAAAGAGTTAACTGCTGTGGTGGTATGTTTTAATAAGGTTACCAATAAGTAAAAGATATTTAATAGTTGTCTATTTTTTTCATTACTGTACCGAAAAAAAAACGAACCGTGACTTGTGTACCGAGGTACGTACCGAACCGTGATTTTTGTGTACCGTTACACCCCTAGTGGGTATATACGATAGCTAACAGCAATCAGGTTGGGTATATAAATGTTAGCTAACAGTAATCGGGTTGCTTCTAGGCATATAAAGATTAGCTAACAGTAATCAGGTTGTTTCTGTAGGTATATAAATGTTAGCTAACAGCAATCAGGTTGGGTATATAAATGTTAGCTAACAGTAATCAAGTTGGGTATATAAATGTTAGCTAACAGTAATCAGGTTGTTTCTGTAGGTATATAAATGTTAGCTAACAGCAATCAGGTTGGGTATATAAATGTTAGCTAACAGTAATCAAGTTGGGTATATAAATGTTAGCTAACAGTAATCAGGTTGTTTCTGTAGGTATATAAATGTTAGCTAACAGTAATCAGATTGCTTCTGTAGGTATGTAAATGTTAGCTAACAGTAATCAGATTGCTTCTGTAGGTATATAAATGTTAGCTAACAGTAATCAGGTTGCTTCTGTAGGTATATAAATGTTAGCTAACAGTAATTAGGTTGGGTATATAAATGTTAGCTAACAGTAATCATGTTGTTCCTGTGGGTGTATAAATGTTAGCTAACAGTAATCAGATTGCTTCTGTAGGTATATAAATGTTAGCTAACAGTAATCAGGTTGCTTCTGTAGGTATATAAATGTTAGCTAACAGTAATTAGGTTGGGTATATAAATGTTAGCTAACAGTAATCATGTTGTTCCTGTGGGTGTATAAATGTTAGCTAACAGTAATCATGTTGTTCCTGTGGGTGTATAAATGTTAGCTAACAGTAATCATGTTGTTTCTGTAGGTATATAAATGTTAGCTAACAGTAATTAGGTTGGATATATAAATGTTAGCTAACAGTAATCATGTTGTTCCTGTGGGTGTATAAATGTTGGCTAACAGTAATCATGTTGTTTCTGTAGGTATATAAATGTTAGCTAACAGTAATTAGGTTGGATATATAAATGTTAGCTAACAGTAATCATGTTGTTCCTGTGGGTGTATAAATGTTAGCTAACAGTAATCACGTTGTTTCTGTAGGTATATAAATGTTAGCTAACAGTAATTAGGTTGGATATATAAATGTTAGCTAACAGTAATCATGTTGTTCCTGTGGGTGTATAAATGTTAGCTAACAGTAATCATGTTGTTCCTGTGGGTGTATAAATGTTAGCTAACAGTGATCAGATTGCTTCTGTAGATATATAAATGTTAACTAACAGTAATCAGATTGCTTCTGTAGGTATATAAATGTTAGCTAACAGTAATCATGTTGTTCCTGTGGGTGTATAAATGTTGGCTAAAAGTAATCATGTTGTTTCTGTAGGTATATAAATGTTAGCTAACAGTAATTAGGTTGGATATATAAATATTAGCTAACAGTAATCAGATTGCTTCTGTAGGTATATAAATGTTAGCTAACAGTAATCAGGTTGGATATATAAATGTTAGCTAACAGTAATCATGTTGTTCCTGTGGGTGTATAAATGTTAGCTAACAGTAATCATGTTGTTCCTGTGGGTGTATAAATGTTAGCTAACAGTAATCATGTTGTTGCAGTGAGAAGAGACTCCTCTTCAGTGTCCAATGGGGGCAAAGCTGATTTCACTCATTATGTAGCCTAAACAGATATTTTTCCGATCCATCATGTTGATTGTTTTAATGACAGGAAATTCACCCACAGCAGCAGCAGCTCAATCCATGTTAATGTTGACATTGATTCTGACCACAGATCACTCACTGGATGTTTCAAAGGCAGTTTTAGCAGACTTGAGAGTGTGGGAGGGAGTGTGCAGGAGGAGGAGCTCAGACAGGTGGGGGGAGCCAGGTTCACTGTTGCCAACTCCTCAGTAAGAAAAGTAGGCTGTCCGAAAAGTCGCTAGAAGGCGCTAAATGACATCATCACCCAATTTGCTTAATTGGCCATATGCATGTAGTTGTAATGAACGTTGTGGGGGAGACAAAAACTGAGTAAAAAACACCCCGACTATGTTAAGAACTACAAATGAACTTTCTTTCAGTGATTTATTTGACTGTACTGTAAGCCATGGGGCAGGATCGGACTGTGTGACCAGACCAGCTCAGGACTTCCACATCCAGCATCTCCACCTGTGAGACTGTCTGAGAGCAGACACCTGAACAGATGATGCAACAGACGGTTTTAATCACTGAAGAATTTGTGTTTGTGGTGTTTGTGACATCACTTGAGGCAGTTTGTCAGATTTAATGCAGCTCTCTGTGGAGCCTGGAAAGGTTTTATCTTTAACATCTGCAGTAAAACTCCCTCTGACCTGCGAACACACTGTGATGTGTGATCAGTGTAAAGCTGAGCCTGGTCAGTTTGATCTGATTCTGAACGGTGACCAAACACAGAATGAACTCTGGATTTAAAGAACATGGTTCTTAATCTGGTTCCAGTCAACAGTTAACTGCAGATATAACTGTAAGCCTGAGTGTTTCTGTGTTGGACAGAAGGAAAAATGAGGAGTAAAGAAGTTTGACTTGTGATGATAACGCAGCCTCGCCTGAAGTGAAACCTCCTGCAGCAGAAGCACTGGTTCATTTGTCATCGCTCGTCAGTGTCAGAAACATCTGATGATGCCAAGCCCACAGGGCGGAGACATCCCATCATTACTTTGGCTCTCCGGCAAACAGTTAAGCATTAATTACATTTGCTCATCAAGCTCTGCAGCTCTGGAATAAAACTCCTGTGAGTGGTCACTTCCTGAGAGGAGAGCGTCATCTTCTGTCAGACAGCACCGCAACGACCTGGTTAACACCCACACAGGTTACTGTCTGACTGCACCCACCTGGTTAACACCCACACAGGTTACTGTCTGACTGCACCCACCTGGTTAACACCCACACAGGTTACTGTCTGACCGCACCCACCTGGTTAACACCCACACAGGTTACTGTCTGACCGCACCCACCTGGTTAACACAGGTTACTGTCTGACCGCACCCACCTGGTTAACACAGGTTACTGTCTGACTGCACCCACCTGGTTAACACCCACACAGGTTACTGTCTGACTGCACCCACCTGGTTAACACAGGTTACTGTCTGACTGCACCCACCTGGTTAACACTCACACAGGTTACTGTCTGACCGCACCCACCTGGTTAACACAGGTTACTGTCTGACTGCACCCACCTGGTTAACACCCACACAGGTTACTGTCTGACTGCACCCACCTGGTTAACACAGGTTACTGTCTGACCGCACCCACCTGGTTAACACAGGTTACTGTCTGACCGCACCCACCTGGTTAACACCCACACAGGTTACTGTCTGACTGCACCCACCTGGTTAACACCCACACAGGTTACTGTCTGACCGCACCCACCTGGTTAACACTCACACAGGTTACTGTCTGACCGCACCCACCTGGTTAACACCCACACAGGTTACTGTCTGACCGCACCCACCTGGTTAACACCCACATAGTGGTGTCTGCTTAAATCACAAACAAACTCAAACCTCTTGACTGATCTCAGCTCCACAGACAGACAGACAGACAGTCTCTCTCCATGGCAACAGGATGATGATGATCGCAGGAGCTGGAAGAAGAAGTTGGAGAGTTACAGTTCATCGTGAGTCACTCTTCTCGTTTCTGTCGTGGCTCCTGATCAGATAGTTTCTCAGCAGATGAAGGTTTGAACTGAAGTCGGTCTGATGTGTGAAACATGAGTCTGAACTTCAGACCACTGAGCTTCACGGTGACGTCACACACATGCTTCTGTTTGGTGAGGTCGGGTTGGCGACATAATCAAAGGACGGATGGACAGAGACTCCTTCCATTGTAGTGTTTTTTGGACTAATAAGAAAATAAATCTAACAATATGACGTTAACATAAACAATTCAATTCATTTAAATTTCATTTATAAAGTCCAACATCACAAATCACAGTTTGCTTCAGAGGCTCTACAGCATAGTGGGTACATACGGTAATAAGTGAATTAACAGGGTTAGACGCTGGATTCAGCAGAATCATGACGGACAGTACAGACAGACTGACAGCTCATGTTCTTCACTAACAGACTTCAGAGCTGACAGGAACGTCTCTGCTTTAAACTTCATGTGACGTGACGTTTGTGTGTTCAAATGTTGGACTGATATAAAAGCTGATGGTTTGGTTTCAGCATGTGAGACAGATTGATATGATACAGACTGATATTAAAGCCAGCGACTGGTGTGTGAGAGCCGCTGTTATGTGATGATGTCATTATCGTGATATGAGGTTAGTATGTATTGTTGGTTACAGCAGACGAGGACAGAGAGGTCTGTCAATCAATACTAAGAGAGACGAAGACGTCCAGCTCACACAGGAAGTAAAGGTCAGCTCAGTTTGATATTTACGCTGTTTGATTCTGAAATACTTCAGTCAGACATGTTGGGTTTCCTGAGGACGTCCTCTCTCTGAGCATCAGTTTGCATTATTGGAAACTAGATTTTACCAACTGTTATAGATCCAGAACATCCACACACAGGTTTACAGAGTTTACTGTAAACCCAAAGAGTGTTCCCACTTATCTTCTGTAACCTCTCCATCTGTCCATCAGTTCATCCAACACCACACCTCTGCATACAGACACCAACCTAACCTCACACAACACTGCATATCATGTCTAATAAATCAGCACCCCACAAATGACGTTAACGTAAAGTTACAAACTTAATGTTAAGAACTTAATATAAAGTCACAAAGGTCTGTCGCGTGCACCCTGTAAGCTTCCCTCTGTAATAAAGATCTGTCTCTGAAGGTTTGTAGCCTAGACTTTTAATGTCTTGAAATCTGAGGGAACAAACATCATGACCAGCTGTATGAAACTGTCTCTGCTGCTTTCATGTTCAGAAACTCTAGTTTTTAATTCCTGATCTGTTCGACCTACATAAACCAACTTGAAAGGGATGTTTCAAAGGATAAACCACAGATCTGGATCTAAAAGAAATCCTGTTCTTAATCTGGAACTTTTTACTTATGATGGTGCAGAAAACATCTCCTCTGATCAGGACAGCGTTCAGACAGAAGCAAACAAACATGGCGATGACGTACTTTAAAGTAACTCAAAGTTCCCCTGGTTCTACACAGTCCCAAATGAAGGTCTCCTCAGGGAAAGTCCTGTGTTGGAAAACGCTCGCTGGTCACGTGGTCACAGCCTTCACCTTTACCTGGGTCATACACGAATTACTGGCTCATGATTCTGCTGCAGCTTTGGTAGGTATGAACAGTGCATGAGAGCAGCCTGCACACAGAGACGCCTTCACGTTTACAGTTCTTCTCTCATTAGTCCCAAAACACAATGACATTAACATGACATAAAAATAACAAATCAATAGTCACAAGATCCAAAATATGAGATGCAGGAAATATTTTTGCTATTTAACTTTAGACACACTGTACTTGGGTTTGTTGAGTGATCTTTTCTATTTTTTTTTTTTACCAGAAAAGATTTTGTGATAAAAATGTAAAATGGTTTTTAAATCTTTGTGCAGAGACGAGCGCTGATGTGACTGATCCTCGGTGATTTGGCAGCTAATGGGTGTCAGACACTTTGGTGGCAGCTTTGAGGTTCAGGTGGGCGTTTGATGGAGTGTTGTTCTGGAGACACCAGGCTGCTCCCGATAATCTATTCATTACACCACCTTAATGGCCTCTTGTGCTTAAGGATCCATCATGTCACAATAATGGCTTCTACAAGTGAAGGGCGCTTTTTACTGCGTCTGACTAAGCCGACAAACCAACACATTTCTGGTGGTGAAGAGAGAAATCTGTAACGGCTGAACACACCGTATTAATTTCACTGCCATGTGTGCCGAACCGTTAACTGGTCTGGAGTCAGTTACGTCAACCACAGTGACATAACAAGGGAAAGACCAGGATCATGGGTTGGGAATTTGATGGTGAGATATTTTCCTCTGAAAACTGAACACCAGCTGAGAGGATGATGATGATGATGGTGATGATGATGATGATGAGTGCTGTGGTGAGACACAAACTGGTGTCAGGAATCAGAAGGTACAATTAAAGAGCAAGGAAAGAAAAAAATAATAATTATTCACAAAAGATGGTTCAGGAGAGGACACGGTGCATCTGACAAACAACAGAGATGATTACTGAAACCTGTGTGTGTGTAAAGACAGAAGATTTGGGTAAAGATATTAAAATACACAGAGCTTTTCCATCTCTGGTTCGAGCATCTATGAGCTGAACTCAGAGCCAGAAAATTTGCGACTCCCAGCTTTGCTGCAGAGGCAGAAATGATGGCAGATTGTTGGGTGGCGTCCAGGCTTTATAACCGCATAACGTTTAACTTTCTATAAATACCACGGGCCGCAAGCCAAGTTGATCAAGTGTGATTGAATCTGAAATGACTCCAAAGACCAGAGCCAAGTTTCCTTAAGATACTTGAGAGGAACTGCGTGCCCCCGCCCAGCTTCCTGACCGGGCACCAGCCTGAGTCACTCCACGCTCCACCTGACTTATTCAGGCAAACATAACGACTTCAGGACACCAGACCTCGGGCAGGATCGGTATCTTTAAGGGCAGTGTGTGTGTGTGTCGGTGGATTAGTTTGTACACTGATGTCTTATTTCAGCCGGACTCTCTTTAATTCAATACAACTTTATTTATCCTGAAGGAAAGTCTTGTGCCAGAGAATGCTTCAAATCACAGTGACACAAATTAACGTTCACAAACCAGTAACAACCAGAACAACCAGTGGGTTCCTCTGGTCACTGCTCTGTGATGGATGGGAAAGACACTGCAACTGACCGTCTGTTAACCCACTTAGTTTCAGCATCCTCACACACTTTCATTTGTACTTGAAAATGTTATGAATTAATGCTTTCGGCCAGTCAGCCTGGTCTGTCAGAGGTTCAAGAAAGAGGAGTGTAATTCAGCTTCATATCAGAGAAATAAACGGTTATAGATCTTTCAGTTATTAATTAAAACAATGGATGATTAATACGTACACATGTCAGCACTAAACTCTGCTGCTGCTGCAAATATGTCCTGCTGCTGTTGCCATGTTGTTCTATACAGAGACACATCACTGCCACATGTGATTGTGTCGGCTAAATGTTACCACGATTGTGTGTGTCAGCTAAACACAATCACGTGTGTGTGTTGGCTAAACGTAACCACGTGTGTGTGTGTGTGCTGGCTAAACGTAACCACGTGTGTGTGTGTTGGCTAAACGTAACCACGTGTGTGTGTGTGTTGGCTAAACGTAACTATGTGTGTGTGCTGGCTAAACGTAACCACGTGTGTGTGCTGG